>NW_017672588.1:4418-102971 GCF_001879085.1 Nicotiana attenuata
TTTTCAACCTGGAAGTCGGCAGATACCGAGCAACCAGTCGGTGTAAAAGCTTTCAACGGGGGTTCTGGCGCAGGTTCATCAGATCTAGCGGGGCTCGCGGCCGAGCTTGGTCTAGAAGGAACACTTTGTGAAGTTTTCGCCATTTCTTGAAGCTTTACGAAGAGATGAAAAGAAAATACAACCAACGCAAAATTTGAGAAAGATAAGAAATGTTGAACCTGGAAGGGTCGTTTATACTTTTCCCATGAGGCGGTGGCACGAATCGCGAAGTTACAGACACGAAGCGACAGATAATTAAGAGAAGCATTAAATGCCTGCAGCAGACGTGGTCAGAGCACTCGATGGCTTTTTCACCTGGCGTATGGCCATACGTCACGGGCATCACGTCACCGATCATATCGTTTATTATCATTACTCTCTAATAAACGAGGGGACTATCTGTATTGGGTGATACCCTTTTTTGCTTGAGCCCGACCGGGTTGGGTCCGGTCCGGGGCAAGTCGGGGCCATCGAACCCGACCTGGATGCAAGGTAGAACGACGGCCACGTCTACAACCGAGGTCGAGTCATTTCGAGACCGTTGCAGAGCTCGATATGAGTCACCACCGGATGGAGAAACACACAAGGTCGGAAGCCGGACTCGTAACGGATAACCAAGCGTCGCCGGATATCTCGCCCAAACGTGATTTTTTCAACCACTTCAGGCCATTAAGGCGTAATTACAGGGATCCACGATGTAATTAATTTACCTACCTTATTTTTACCCTTAATCAGAATGTATAAAAGGGGAGAAGACCCCATAAAGAGGGGATCGGAAACCATTACACTACAGTACCATCTCTCTCAATTCTTGTACGCTATCAAGCACAATTGTTCTAAGCAATATTATATTCTGCGATTATTTACTTTAACAGCAATTGTTGGGTCTTTATCTTTTATTTTCCTCAATCCAAACCTTTTGTATCTTTTAGTTCACGGATCCTTAAAGCCCCATATAAATTCAATTGTTATCCGGATTCCAGGGTAAACAGAGTCCTTGAAAGGAAATTACTTTCTAATCATCCAAATGATTTGCTAACTTGCTGGAGAGATTGCTCAACTGATGCTGACTGCTCTGATGCTTAGGTTTGCTATTTATTTTGCTCCTTTGATCGTTATTTTGATAAGACGTTGTGCTCTACCTATAGAGATAACTAAATTGTGTTGGGAATAAATCCCCCACAGTAATAATATTCACGGTAATAAAAGCGGAATAATAATATAGCAGTGAGATACGGTAATCAACAAGAATAAAAGAGTAATAATGACACCAAAATTTTTACGTGGAAAACCCTTCTGAATAAGGGGGAAAAAACCACGACTCCGAGAGGAGCAACTGATATCACTATAGTAAGGAATTTTACACTTTGTAGGCCCGAGTAAAATACTACAAAGACCACTACAACACTCAAAAGAAATAAATCTTTTTTGATATTCCACCTTACTACAATATTGCTCTCACTCTCTATTTTCCTCACAGACTATTTTCTTATACCCTGTCTGTGATGCCTCACTCTTTCTTTCTCTCTTTGTTGTTGTGTCTGAAAGAAGTGAAAGAGCTCTCCTTTTATAGGAGAAAATACGTAGCCTCCAAGAATGCTATAGGAGGAGCTTCAATTCTCCTCCATTCATTTCCAAACCTGGGGCCAAAGTAATCATAGGCACATGCCTATTACCAAATGGGATGGACCCCACAATCTCCCCCTCCAGTCCCATTCACTTGAAGGAGGTAACACTGGACTTCTAACTTGAGTGCATGCCGACAAGTTCTTTGCACAACTCAAACTTGTCTCTTGGTACCACCTTGGTCAACATATCTGCAGGATTCTCACTTGTGGAGATCTTCAGGACTTGCAGAGATTCACTCTCTACCTTTTCTCGGATCCAATGATATCTTACATCGATATGTTTGGTCCTTGCATGGTACATGGAGTTCTTGCTCAAGTCTATTGCACTTTGACTGTCACAATAGACAATATACTCCTTCTGCTGCAAGCCAAGCTCTTGAAGGAACTGTTTCAGCCATATCATCTCCTTGCCAGCTTCTGTAGTGGCAATGTACTCCGCTTCAGTTGTAGAGAGCGCGATACACTTCTTCAACCTCGACTGCCATGATATAGCTCCCCCTGAAAATGTAAACAAATATCCAGTAGTGGATTTTCTGTTATCATTGTCACCTGCCATATCTGTATCTGTATAGCCTTTCAAGACTGGATCAGATCCTCCAAAGCATAAACAATATCCTGCGGTACCTCTCAGGTACCTGAGTATCCATTTGACAGCTTCCCAGTGTTATTTTCTAGGATTTTCAAGAAACCTGCTGACAACACCAACTGTGTGAGCAATATCAGGTCTAGTGCATACCATAGCATACATAGAACTTCCGACGGCAGAAGAATAAGGAACTTTGGTCATGCTTTCCTTTTCCTCCATTGTTGTAGGACACATCTTCTTGCTCAACTTTAGATGACTAGCAAGAGGTGTGCTGACTGGCTTAGCATTCTTCATGTTGAAGCGTTCTAGTACACGTTCAATGTACTTCTCCTGAGACGGCCACAACTTTTTGCTTATTCGTTCTCGAACAATCTTCATTCCCAGAATTTGTTGTGCTGGGCCCAAGTCCTTCATGTCAAAGGACTTAGATAAGTCTCCCTTCAACTTGGAAATCAGCTCCTTGTCTTGTCCTACAATCAACATATCATCCACATACAACAACAATATAATAAAGTTGTTATCAGAAAACCTTTTGAAGTATACACATGGATCGGAATATGTCTTTATGTAAGTTTGAATTTTCATGAATGAGTCAAACTTCTTGTACCACTGCCTTGGTGCCTGCTCAACCCATAAAGACTCTTATTCAGTTTGCACACCATGTGTTTCCTTTCAGCTACTTCAAATCATTCTGGCTGCTCCATATAGATCTCCTCTTCCAAATCTCCGTGAAGAAATGCAGTTTTCACATCCAACTGCTCCACTTCAAGATCTAGGCTAGCTGCTAAGCTCAAGATTGTACGAATAGAAGTCATTTTGACAACAGGTGAGAAAATTTCATCAAAATCAATACCTTTCTTCTGTTCGAAGCCTTTAACCACCAATCGAGCTTTGTATCTAACCAGCTTGCCATGTCCATCTTTCTTGAGTTTAAAGACCCATTTACATTTGAGTGTTCTTTTACCCTTTGGAAGTTCAACCAGCTTGTACGTGCCATTTTTCTGTGGAGATTCCATCTCTTCTTGCATAGCTTTCATCCACTGGTTCTTTTCTAGATGGGACAGCACCTCCTTATGACTTTCTGGCTCCCCCTCATCACTGATGAGGACATACTCCGTGGAAGGGTACCTGCATGACTCTACCCTTGGCCTCTCTGATCTCCTCAGAGGTTGAGGTTGTTCTTCTTCCTGAGTGGGATACTCCACTTGCTTGACATCATCATCAAGTTGCTCCCCCTGCTCAGTAACCTCACCAGGTTGCTCTTCCTGCTCAGAAACCTCGTCGATCGTACTTTCTGCACTTGTGGGATAGTTAGAAGAATAAGGAATGGTAACAAGGTTAGGGATTATATCATTCTTTGTCTTCTCTGACTGATCATCTACAGCTCCAACTTCGCTTTCTCGGAAGATTACATCTCTGCTTCTAATGATCTTTTTCTTTACAGGATCCCACAATCTGTACCCGAACTCTTCATCTCCGTATCCGATGAATATGCAGGGAACGGATTTATCATCCAACTTTGTTCTCTGCTCCTTTGGTACATGTGCAAAAGCTCTGCAACCGAACACCTTCAGATGTGAGTAAGACATCTCCTTATTGGTCCAAACTCTCTCTGGGATGTCAAACTCCAATGGAACTGATGGACTCCTATTGATCAGGTAACAGGCTGTCTGAACTGCTTCACCCCAGAATGACTTAGGCAGTTTAGCCATTCTGAGCATGCTTCTCACCTTCTGAACAATGGTGCGGTTCATCCTCTCGGCTACGCCATTGTGCTGTGGGGTTCCAGGAACTGTCTTTTCATGTCTGATCCCATGACTTGAACAGTACTCTTCAAATTCCCTTGAAGTGTACTCACCTCCATTGTCACTTCGGAGACGCTTAAGCTTTCGACCCGTCTCTCTTTCCACCAGAGCATGAAACTTCTGGAAAACTTGAAACACCTGATCTTTTGGTTTTCAAGATATAAACCCACAATTTACATGAAGCATCATCAATAAAAGTAACAAAATATTTGTTACCGCCCATCGATTCAATTTCCAATGGACCACAAACATCAGAATATACTAAATCAAGTATATTCAATTTTCTTTCAGACGATGTCTGAAATGAGACTCTATGTTGCTTACCAAATAAACAGTAGTCACAAGGTTTTACTGTTGTACCTTTGGCAAAAGAGATGAGTGATTTCCTGGCAAGAATCTGCATCCCTTCTCGCTCATATGACCCATTCTTTTGTGCCATAAATCTGCAAAAATCTCATCTTGTGCCGCATTGAATTCACCTTGGCATATTTCTGCATTTGTCCTGTACAACGTGCCACGAGCAACTCCCTTTGCAATCACCAATGATCCCTTGGTTAGTCTCCACTTTTGATTTGCAAAATAGTTCTCGTATCCATCTCGGTCTAAAGTAATTCCCGGGATCAAGTTCATCCGCAAATCAGGTACATGTCGCACGTCCTTTAGAACCAATGTGCATCCGACATTTGTCTTGATACAAATGTCACCAATCCCCGCAATCTTTGAGTAACTTGTGTTACCCATTCTCACAGTTCCAAAATCACTTGCTACATATCTGCAAAAAAGATCTCTTACCGGTGCTGCATGGTTAGATGCCGCTGTGTCAACCACCCATTCCGACTCTGGACCTAACAGATGCATGCATTCCTCTTCCTCATTTATAAAGAGGACAACATTATCATTGTTTTGCACCATGCTGGTTATGTTGTCGTCATTCTTCTGGCCACTGGTTTCACCTTTGCCCTTCCTTGGATTTGGGCAATCTCTTTTGAAGTGACCTGGTTAATCACAATTGTAGCAATTTCTGGCTCTTGATTTGGATCGGTTCTTTGACTTCCCACGAGCTCCGGATCTACCATAGTTTCTCGAACTCCTTTGATAACTCCTGCCTCTACCTTCTGTGATGAGAGCTTGTCCTTGATTTTCAGGCTTCTTTCTCATCTTCTCATTGAGTATAAGAGCCGATGTGACATCTTTTAACTCAATGGTGGTCTTACCGTGCAGGATGGTTGTTGCCAAATTATCATATGAAGATGGCAACGAGTTCAATAGCAAGATGGCTTTATCTTCTTCCTCAATTTTCACTCCGAGGTTTGCGAGCTGTGTGATTAGCCCGTTAAACACATTTAAATGTGACAAAAAATTCGTACCTTCACCCATGTGTAGGGCGTATAATTGCTTCTTCAGTTATAATTTATTTGTCAGTGTTTTGGACATGTATAGGCTTTCCAACCTTGTCCAAGTGCCACGTGCGGTGTGTTCATCAATGATGTTATTTACCACATCATCTGATAAGTGCAACCTGATTGCACTAGCAACTCTTTCATCCAAGTCAGTCCAATCCTCAGCTTTCATAGCATCAGGCTTTTCTGCATCAGCATCTAGTACCTTGTGTAATCCTTGTTGGATAAGCAGATCCCTCATCCTTCTTTGCCATGTTGAGAAACCGCTATCTCCGTTAAAATTTGCTACCTTGTACTTTACTCCGGACATTTTTGTTTCAGCGAGTATAATACTACCGACAGTGAAGAATATTTCTGTGAACGAGCAGAACCTGTGCTCTGATACCAATTGTTGGGAATAAATCCCCCACAGTAATAATATTCACGGTAATAAAAACGGAATAATAATATAGCAGTGAGATACGGTAATCAACAAGAATAAAAGAGTAATAATGACACCAAAATTTTTACGTGGAAAACCCTTCTGAATAAGGGGGAAAAAACCACGATCCCGAGAGGAGCAACTGATATCACTATAGTAAGGAATTTTACACTTTGTAGGCCCGAGTAAAATACTACAAAGACCACTACAACACTCAAAAGAAATAACCTTCTTTTGATATTCCACCTTACTACAATATCGCTCACACTCTCTATTTTCCTCACAGACTATTTTCTTATACCCTGTCTGTGATGCCTCACTCTTTCTTTCTCTCTTTGTTGGTGTGTTTGAAAGAAGTGAAAGAGCTCTCCTTTTATAGGAGAAAATACGTAGCCTCCAAGAATGCTACAGGAGGAGCTTCAATTCTCCTCCATTCATTTTCAAACTTGGGGCCAAAGTAATCAGGCACATGCCTATTACCAAATGGGATGGACCCCACAAATTGATCTACTGCTTCACAAGTACTGAGCTAGATCGATTATCATTGTTCTCGTCGTTTTATTCCTGTTTGAGTATTATTGGATCCAACTCCAATTAATGTCTTGCAATAATAATAATGGTGGCCCTATTGTTGTCACTTAATGTGTACTACTGTCTTCTTTCTACATTTTTTAATTATGATGAAGCTCTTTTCCTCTTAATTTTAGTTTCAGCCAATATATGTTGGTAAAACTACGTTCAAATAGAAAATCAGAAACATAAATTGTATAAAAGTATGAACAGAATAATTAATGTGTCAAAACAAAAACGTAAATTTATTCTGAGACCATAAGTTTTTTTGTGTGTTATTAAGAAATTTAATCCCCTAATTGTTGCCAAGGTATTTGGATTAATTTCTCCCAGGAAAGAATAAAAAAAAAAATTTGTAATTCCGGCAATGCATATTACAGAACTTCAGCAAACTCAAATGGCGTAGCGAATCACAACTGGACACTTACGTTTTGCCTTTGAGAATGAGGCAAGAAATCAGAAAAAAATGGGATAATTTAACTTTAGATTTTCGAAATTTATAGTCAACTGGAGGGAGAACTTAAAATTTCGCGCGAGATAATATCGAATTTCCCTAAAATCAACGCACAAACAAAAGTTACAATCCCTACCCTTTCGTCTGAGAATCTTGCGGAGCAGCAAACACACGACTTCGAATTTTAGAATTCTGCAGCAAAAATTTTGCAATTTTGAAGTTTTCTTCTATTTTTCAGACATAAACCCTAGACTCACGCCCAATTTTTTGTATTTGAAGAAAAAAAACTCACATTGTTGAAGAGGAGTGAAAGTGGGAGTCTGATAGAAAGGAGAGAAAGTGGGTGTGTTTGTGCCCTAATTGTTGGAATATCTTTTAACTAGGGTAATTTTATTTTTATGACGAAAATTGTAACAACGGAAATAGCGACGGACCTAATTTCTGTCGCTAATAATAACTAATGAAATTTTATTTTAAGAAAACTAGCGACGGAACATGTTGTCGCAACTAACTTTGGAATGTCTTGATAAGTAAAATGAATTCAACGACGGATTTTTTGAAGTTAAATCCGTCGCTATGTTTTAATAATTTTTGTCGCTCCACTTTCATCGCTAATTTTGTAGGTAAAATAAAGGCGCTAATATTTAGCGCCAATTTTAGCGACGAATATAAGTTTTGTCGCTAATCCGTCACTATATTTGATACGAATTCTTTTGTAGCTTATTTGGCGACAAACTATAAAATTCGTCGCTAATCCGTCGTTATTTAGCTACGGAGTATCTCTTGTCGCTAAATTTCGTCGCTAAATGCTATTTTTTTTTTTGTAGTGAAATCATTTGACCATACTACTAGAAACACATGGTTTTTCCACCGCGAAATCAGTGAGAAACTGGTGGGAAAATCGTGTTTTCACACAGCATTCCCACTGAAACGGATCACCACGAAAACGCTTGGTCGGAAATATCTTTCCGGAGAAGAGGTGAGAAATTTCCCATGGTTTTCCCAGCGAATAATAGAAAAAATAATGAAGTTTTCCACCAACAATCAGTGAAAAATATTATTAGTAATTTTTATTAATTTTAATGCATTAGCCAGGGATGTTAATGAAAAATGCATGGGGATCTGAAAAAAAATTATGAATTTTCCCACTGGCAACCGTGGGAAACATGCAAATTCTGAAAAATAAAGTATGAACTTTCCCACCAATATCAATGGGAAACATGTAAATTCTGAAAATAAATGTATGAACTTTCCCATCGGTATTAGTGGGATAAATGCAAATTCTGAAAAGAAGTATGAACTTTCCCACCGATATCAGTGGGAAATATACAAGTTCTGTAACTAAAGTGACGAACCTTCCCACGGACTCAGTGGGAAATCCGTGGAAAATTTGAAAATTATTTTTGTGCACAATGCTTCTTTTTGTACTGCACCACCTGCCAAACAAAAAATACAACCACCAACATGTGACGACCCAAAGGGTCATCACCAGACTTCCTCCTATTTTCGTGCTTCCGAGGCCTTGAAAACCTCGCTTTTAGTTGCCTCGATTTGCGTGCGCAGTCCGGGCGCGAAGCCGGAAAGCTTTTTATGTTGTAATATGTGAACTTTGTGAAAAATTTGAAGAATTTTGATATTAATATTGCTAAAGTTGACTTTGGTCAATATTTTTGCTAAACAGACCCGGACCCGTGACTTGACGGTCCAGGAGGGTCCGTAGAAAAATATGAGACTCGGGCATATGCCCGGAGTCGAATTTTGAGGTCGAGAGCCCGAGAAATGAATTTTTCTGTGAAATTGTTTTTCTGAAATTCTTAAGGAAAATGGAAATGAAAATTTATTAAAAGACTATGGTATCGGGCTCGTATTTTGGTTCCGACGCCCGGTACAAGTCTTAAATATGTGTTAAGCGCTTTCTGTAAAGTTTGGTCGAAATCGGACGTCATTTGACGTGTTTCGGACCTAAATATCTAAGTTAGAAGTTTAAGAAGTTTGAAATGATTTTGATGTTATTTTGGCGGTTTGATCGCTCGAGTTAGTTCGTAGGATGTTATTGAGTTAGTGTGTGTGTTTGGGGTGGGAGCCTGGAGGGCTCGGGAGTGTTTTCAGAGGTGTTTCGGGGTGTTTGAACTTAAGAGAAATTGCAGAAAACTGTTGTTGCTGGTGTTCAGGTATATTGCACTCTGCGATCGCATGCACCTTTCTGCGATCGCGTAGGGTTAATTGATCAGGTCCATTTTCTGTTCTATGCGATCGCATGAACTCCTCTGCGATCGCGAACCTTAGCCCCTTCGTTCTTTGCGATCGCATTAAGCTTCCGCGATCGCGTTTCATTAAACCAACCCCGGTATGCACAGCCCCTTTTCTTCTATGCGTTCGCATGACCACTTATGCGATCGTAATGGTTAATTTTCCCTTCCCCTATGCGATCGCAAGCCTCCTTCTGCGATCGCGTTGAGTAAGTACGCCCAGTGATTTAAAAGCTTAAAAACAGAATGGTTGCGGGATTTTTCTTCACTTTTCACACGAGCTCTCCTCTTAAACCCTCCATAGATGAAATTCAAGCTCTCCTTCCTCCATAACTCTTTGGGTAAGTAATCTTAACATCATTCCCTCATTATTTCTTCATTAATTACTAATTTCCTAGCCCTAAATCATGAAATCAAAGTAGAAATTAAGGGTTTTGGGTAGAGTTAGGTTTTTGGGAATTTTGGGTGATTCAACCTCAATTTGGGTCGAATCTTGAAATAAATTATATATTTGAACTCGTGGGGTTATGGGTGATTGGGTTTTGGTCCGAGCCTCGTGTTTGGACCATGTGGGACCGGTGTCGAATTTTGGTATTTTTGGGAGAATGCTAGGGACTTCATTTCTAGGCTATGGAATTTTGTTTTTGAGTCTTTATTGATATTATTGAATTGATTATGACTAGATACCGTTGTTTCGGAGTCGGATTGTAGAGGAAAGGCGGTATTTGAGGATTGATTGCTATTCTTCGGACCGAGGTAAGTGTTTGGTCTAACCCTAGCTTGAGGGAATAGGAGTAGAGTCTTATTTGTTAATTGCTATTTGTCGAGTACGGTGTATAGGCATGGTGACAAGTATCTATACACTGGTGTCGAGCATGACCGTGAGTCCTAATTTGCTAAATTGTCGAATTGGTAATTGTCATTTATGAGGAATTGGTTGAAAATCTTTAACATTGAGCCAGTAATTGTCGAGGCTAAGTGT
Source organism: Nicotiana attenuata (assembly GCF_001879085.1). Classification (NCBI taxonomy): domain Eukaryota; kingdom Viridiplantae; phylum Streptophyta; class Magnoliopsida; order Solanales; family Solanaceae; genus Nicotiana; species Nicotiana attenuata. The sequence goes on from NW_017672588.1 coordinate 14,553, forward strand.
AGATTTAATTGTGTTAAGTAGAGATTGATTGAGTTTGGTTATAGCTGGATCCCCCTTGCCGGGATAGTTTATCATATTATCTTGTTCCCTTGCCAGGATAGCTTATTATAACATCTTTCTCCCTTGCCGGGATTATATTGTGTATTGTGCTGAAAGAAATGGGATCGTGTGGTACGCCGACCACAAGATATTATGAAATGGGAGCGAGTGGTACGCCTACCACATGATATTATGAAATGGGAGCGAGTGGTACGCCTACCACGTGAAATGGGAGCGAGTGGTACGCCTACCACGTGATATTATGAAATGGGAGCGAGTGGTACGCCTACCACGTGATATTATGATATGGGATTGAATGGTACGCCTACCACGTGATATTATAAAATGGGAGCGAGTGGTACGCCTACCACGTGATATTATGAAATGGGATCGAGTGGTACACCTACCACGTGATATGAGGAAATGGGATCGTGTTGCACGCCTGCAACGAGAGGAAATTGAAACAAGTGAAAGTGGTTTGTTTTCCCTTATTCTGTGTTAGAAGAAATCAGATGTAGTTTCTTTTGTTATTCCTGATATTCCGTTTTATCTGCTACCCCATAAGCATGTTCCCCTCCCAGTTTTAATTGTTTACTTTCCGCTATTTTTTTTATTGTACTTGTATATATATCTGCACAGGTTCATCTGGTAGTTTGGTCTAGCCTCGTCACTACTTCGCCGGGGTTAGGCTAGGCACTTACCAGCACATGGGGTCGGTTGTGCTGATGCTACACTCTGTGCATCTTTTTGCACAGATCCAGGTGTTGGAGCAGCATTTGAGTAGCAGTAGCATTCTAGGAGCGAGCTTTCAGTCCAGGGACATTCGAGGTAGCCTTGCTGACGTCCGCAGGCCCGGAGTCCCTTCTATCTTATTCAGTTTGTTATCATTTGTACCGAAGCAGACAGTGTTATGTTTCATTCAAACCTTGTATTTAGTATTCTCTAGACGTTCGTGAGTATTGTGACACCAGTCTTGGGTAGAGGACTTTGTTAAACTTCCGCATTTCCTTCAGTTTATTATATTTGAGACTTCCGCTTTATCATATTAAGCTTTGTTTTCATTAAATGGACGATAATTGCTAAAAGAAGTAAATTAAGTTGGCTTGCCTAGCTCCTATTAGTAGGCGCCATCACGACTCCCGAGGGTCGGACATCCGGGTCGTGACACAACAACCTAAATACAATTAAACATTCACAAACAAAATTCAGCATCTTCCGATCCATTTTATTAATTAACAACCAACCAGAACTGAAAATACTAGAAACCAATAATGCAACTAAACATTCAAATAAGAATTCAGCACTTATCCAATTGATACATAATATCCAACATCATAGTCCCACCCAAAATCAGATTAATAAAAGAAACTACTCCTTAGTCTTGTTAGAGCGCGATGGAGAACGTGGTAGAGAAAATGCACCAGATGCTAAGAGGGAGTTTAGCTGGGCCTTGAGGCTTTCAACGTCACTAGTGACACGTGTAAATGCAGCATCTTCTCGCCTCATTTCTTCCTCCCTCCGCGTGTCTTCTCTCCCTTCGCTTTGCCTCCTCCTCCCGCGCAGCCCTTTCTTGTGCATACAACTCAGCGATCTTTGCTATTCTTCTATTCAATAGCTCAAACTTATCCTGATTAATCGAGGACCTTGAGGAAGAAGAGCCACCAGATCCAAAAGAACGACGACAAGAACTAAACTCTGTTCCAAGGCCGTAAACTTTTCCTTTATGTACGCCACCAGTTGCCTTAATTCACAAGTCCATACAATTCTCCTGGGATGGTTGGATTGGCTTTCCTTGATCATCAGTTGGTTCGCTTTGAACGAACACCTCCAATGATTGTTTGAAAGTATTTTGCAAAAAAGTTACAACTATTATATGAACAAATTTAATTAATAAAAAATATTAAAAAGTAACTTGAAATCTTACATAGGTTGTCTCGGCTCGTGGCTCGATCCAAGTTGTTTTTGTTCCATCCTTTAGCTTCTTCATATGTGTATACTCAAATACCTCATCTTGAGTAGCTGGTCTTTTTAAAGAAGTCACTTAGTTAACAATTAATTATGAATAGTATACCTTAAAAACTCACTTTTATTCGTCTTTTTATTAAGTTCTTGGAATTAGTTTAAAAAGTCAAACCAAGATTCTAACACATTGGTTATCATCCATAAATAAATTTAGACTTGGAGGATAAATATAATATTCACAATAAAGGATGTTTTATCAAGGTAAATGCAATATAAATTTATGTAGTTGTTCTAGCAATTTAACAGCTTAACTTACATTTAACAACTGAAACCAACTTAGAGATTAGCAAATGAAGTTACCTCAAGACTTATAACTTGATTTTGTCTTCTTTCACACTTTTGTATCTTCACTTCCTGGTCACTTAAAAAAGCCGAAAACATGTAAGCATATATTCCATGAAAACTGTTTGGAGAAATGGCTATTAATGCACAAGGATAGAAAAGCAACTTTTCCACTATGCATTCAAGCCATACCAACTTCTGTTGAACTGCCCTGTATCAGTTTAGATATCGGTGGAAAATTCTTCGCATTGTGATAATGGATTTGGCATTTTTTGTTTTGCAGTTTTGACTAAGAACTATAGATTACAATTATATAGTCTAATAGTTGTGGGTTCTAGTATCTAGATTGGTAATGCCTAGATGTTTTAAGACTTTAAACTTTGGATCACAATTATTATCTCAGTATATTCTGTGTTTCACAAGTTGAGATCATAGGGTTCGTCATTGCCTCCTTACTAGTAGGACAGAAAATAAAGACAGTAAAAATCCACTAAATTTTATAAAATTCAAGAATCACTCAAGCAAAATGCATTATCAGCAGGGGCAATTGTACAGGACACGATCATGTAACTACAACCCCAAACGACAGGACAAAAGACTGAACCTTCACAGATACAACAACAATATAGACAAACAATTAAAGACATCTAAAACTACATTTCTTATGACCACTACAACTAGATTTCAACTTAGACCGAGTAATCTCTACTTTAATCAATTACAACATAAATGGGAATCAGTTTTGCAATTGTATTTCACTTCCAAAAGGGCTGGAAAATGCAATCTTGACAACTATTTTTGAAAGTAAAGAAGAGTCAGTGTAAGAAATGGCTAATCTCATTGTGTATGTGTGTGTGAGTGTGTGCGGGAATGGGAATCAACTAGCTTCTTCAGTGTTGAAGTAACCCATGAATTTTATGCATTTTCCATTTAATAATTTTATCAAAGTCGCCCATGAAATACGTATAAACCATCTCTTAATTAAAGCAGCAGAATGACCAACTTCAGCTGGAACCCTAGGTTTTGTAAAATCAAAAAAAGGAGAAATTAAAGAAAGGGGGGAGCGATAGAGAGAGGGGGGGGGGTTACCAATTTTGCATGGGCTTAGTAGCTCATCGGCGAAAATAGGGGAAAGGTCTGCTCGATCGGCGAAAAGAATGAGAGACAAAGAGAAGAATGAGAGTTAAAAAGAGATGAAAAATAAGGGGTATACCTAATGTAATAGGAAATACTTTCCCACTGATTCACTGGGTAATTTCGTGGGAATTGTCTTATATAAATTCAATTTTTTTTGGTGAAATAATTTTTAAACTCGCTAGTTTATGGACCAAATATAAGAATTCGAAATTTTGAGCTTCCCACTGCATCAGTGGAAAGATTAAAATAATTTTTTGTCTTAGGTTCCCACTGTTTCACTGGATAGATTTTAATAATTTATTTTTAATGACATCCCCACTGAATCGGTGGGAAACAAATTATGCGCTTTTTGCGCCAACTAGTTCCCACCTATAGTCTGTGGGAACGTTTTTGAAAAAAGGTAAAAAAAGAATATTTTCATTTCCCACTGAATATTTTTACATTTCAGTGAAAACTGCCACTGATAATATATCTGTGGGAAATTTCCCTGGAAAATTTGCATTTTTCTAGTAGTGATATCCAAATCGAAATTCAAGTTATCCAGATCATTTGACCAAATTCGTATCTGAATCCTCATATGGAAGCCAAGCAACAATGACGACGCCGCGAGACTTAACTGTCATCTTAACTCTTTAAGAGCTAGAAGAATTATTTTTTATATAAGCACAATAATCTTCCTCTTTTTTTCTAATGAGGAACAAAGTTCTTTTGTAAAGAAAAATCATTTCAAGTATTTCTTTTCCCTCTATTTCCCGTTCACACATTAACCAAATAACCTGACAACATCTATATATATATGTTCAGCCAAAGCCACTGACTTAATTAAGCCCAATAATAGTACTCACTCCATTCACTTTTACTTATCCAGTATTCTAAAAATAGATTCTCATATTTACTTGTCACTTTTAGCATATTAAGAGAAGATAATTTCTTTCTTCCTGTTATACCCACAGTAGTAATTACTCATTTCAACTTATTTTCTTAAATCTATTAAAACATGCATCAATTAATATGTGTATTATGGTAAATTATGTACTGCATTTGTTATTTCTTAAAGGGTATGCAAAATCCATAGTAAACACGTAACGAAGAGAGTATTTACCACATTTTATGCAAAATCCATGATTCTTTAACATTATCAACGATATGGATCTGATCTTACGCGTGATTCATATTCATATTAACACATAAATCATAATGATTTAAAATGATAACACTTACGTACATAAACACATTTTACCTTTTGAATGCAGCTGGATCAATGCAGTAAGACAAGATATTAACCTGTGGTTAGGGAAGGCAGTGCCGGTTGTAAGAATCAAGCAAATGCTGGAAATGATCAAACGAAAGCATTGGAAACAATTCAAGAAGGAGGTGGTAGTTGCAGCTAATGTAGCAGTGATATACCATACCTGGAGAGCTAGAAATATAAAAATATTTCAAGGAAGAACTGTAAATAGAACAAAGGTAGTGATAGAATTTAAGGGTCCACCAAATTCTATAGAGAACCAGGTTCTCTATCAGGTTCAACAGAACACACGCATATTGTAGTAAATAAACGACAAGAGGAATTTTACGTGGAAAATTCCCAGCTCAACGGGATTAATAACCACGACCTACCCTTGTATGATTTCAACTTCACTACTGAGCAACTTTCAGATTACAACCTATGCAACCTAGGAATTAACCTCTTAATCCATCACTAACTTGTAATACTCTATTACAAGCCACTTTATAATAACTCTATTACAAAGACTTTACAACTCAACTAACTCTAGCCAAGACTCAAACACAAGGGTTTATGATTTACAAAGGGTTTCCTATAGAATGCTTCTAAATAAGCTAGGTACGAATCGCAATTGAAGAACTATTACAAAGTTACAACTCAACAAAGGACATACAATAACTTGACACAGGGAAATGGTCCGTAGTCGTGTTATTCTTTGTTCTTGATGCACCTGAGAATTGTCTGCTTAATGATCAATTCCGGTGAGAGTGCTTGAGTGAACTCTCTAAGTGTTCAAGCCATTTGTTTTACGTTCCTTGATGTTAATAATACATGTGTGACATCACTTACAATGATTTAAGAAAGGTAGATAAAAGGCCTTCCCATAAAGTTGACTATTACACTGTTCCTGTACTGTAGCGTGTGCAGGCAACAACTTTTCCAACTGGAGAGTTGACTTCGTACAATTACCTCGGGAGGTGGTAGTGACCTGTTCTCTCTGTTGTTCCTTTGACTTTGACGAGTTGGACTGTGTCCCAACTTGAGACATGTTGATCTTTTAAGGTCTTGAAGAAGTGTATTTGGTTCCTTATCTGGTTCTTTACAGTAAGTTTGTTATATCATCAAAACATAACAGGGATACAGATATAACCTATCAATTTCCCCCTTTTTGATGATGACAAACTTATAATTCAAGTTCCCCCTAAGAACCAGCATTTCCTGTATTCCCCCTGACTCTATTCCCCATCTCGTTCCCCCTGAATTATTTTTCCCCCTTTTGGCATTATAAAAAGATTAGTGACAGGCTTTTAAGCAATAAAAAGTCTAGCTTTAAGTTAACTCATGCCACTTATGTGCACACAACCATGACTTAAAACAAAGCATAAAAGCAAGGTATAAACAACAAAAAGGGGAAATTTGCATTAACATAATTTGGATTTTTCAACAGGAGCAGAGTCAATATTACTACCACCATCCACAATTTAGAACAACAAAAAAAATACCACAAACATCATCATAAGAACTGACACTGAGGGACTTGACCACAAACTAGATCATAGACTTGACACTGAGGGGAGGCTATTTAGGGAGCACTAGAAGGAGAAGGCTTGGAGGCAGAGACAAGGGTTTGGAGGACTAAATCCATTTGAGCATTCGCTGACATTTGCTCGTTGAACAGTCTCTCCTTCAGATCCTCCACTTGTTTCCTGAGCTCAGCATTCTCTTTTGTCAGACGAGCAACCTCTTTACTTTGAGAGCTACTGGAACCATATGCCTCCTGCAGCTGACTTAACTGAGTCTCAAGGATAGCATTCCTTCCTTTCAATTGCCTTATCTCAGTAGTAGCACTGCTTTGAGCATTGATCAACTGAGATATAGTAGAAGTGCTTCCAAGCCCTCCAACATTCTCTAGATACTCACATTCTTTAAGAGTAGCTTTAGAGAAAGTTTGCTTCTTGGTGAGAAGGAACCCATAAGGCAGCCCATGATTACCATCTTTAAAATCTGCCACTTTATTCATATGCTCTATGATGATCCCAGGTAGATTGATGGTAGTGAAGTTGTCCAGTGCTTCCATGAGGAAAAGATCTGCTCGAGAGGTGATAGATCTTCTCTCAGCACGAGGCAGCAATACCTTGTTCACCATCTCAAATAGCAGTTGGTACATTGGAAGAAGGGCCTTCTTCTGAACCCGTTCCCCTTGCTGAACTGCTCTGCCCTTCAAGATTGTGTTTCTGAAATTTTGAGAACACATTACCTGACCACTAGACAGTCCTTCAGTAGGCACACCAAGAATAGACCCCAACAAAGCAGAGTCCATTACCACATCAACTCCATTCACCAACACACAGATGTGATCATCCTCAATATTGAATAAGTCGGCATAGAAACTTTGAACTTCCTCCTCATACACCTTTGGAGAATCATTTGTGAACAAATATGTCCACTATTGAAACTCATAGATCTCAACCAGCTGTCTCATACCAGCCTCCTCCAAGATATTAGTGGCAAATGCGCGGTCCCATAGCACCTTTTGGCTTCTTAATCTCTCCTTCCCAACACTCCTTAGTTCACCAACTCTGGCCTTCTCGGAGGAACCAGGTTCCTCATCAGTATCACCCTTTCTTTTAGCAGACTTGTGAAAATTCATTCCTTTTTCATCGGACTTCACAAACTGTTCACCCAATTCTTCCATCACCCCGGCACCAAACTCTTCCACAAACTTATCACCAGATTCTTTAACTACATTTTCACTAGAGATAAAAACATCAGACTTGTTCAGATTTTTAGCAGACATAGAAGATCCCCTTTTTGGCTTGGGGAGACCATGCTTCTGTGAGAGCTTTCTTGTCAAGGAACCAGGTTCCTCAGCTTCTTCCTCATCCACATTCACAGCAGGCACTGACTTCGCACTCGCATCTTTCCCATCTTTCTCCAACTTTCTTCTCCTTGACTTAGCTTGGTTGTTCTTAAGAGAATACTCAAGAACCTCCTTCCTTTGCAACGTTGTAGTGGGTCGCTTAGGAGTAGACTCTGGAGCAACCATTGGTCTACGCCTAGTCAAGCTTTCTATTGGCAAATCATCAGAATCCCCATTATTCCCTTTTTCTTCTATGGACACAGATAATTCCTTAGGCACCACCACACACAAGGGCTCAACATCAAATTTAGGAGAGTGAGCAGGGTCAGATCCTCCAACAGGTTCCCTAATAGCACCTTTCTATGTCGATGGTTCAACACGCACAATCTCTTTACCCTCTCCAACAGTCTTAGACTTTTCCCCTAAGTCTCAAACCCATCTTCACCTTCTTCGACAATAACCCCTTCATTAGCTATAGACAACATGTTCTCTATAGCTTCTTTCTCTTGTTCACCCTTGGAAAACTCAGGAGAGGAGGAAGTGTTACCTGTGGACACAGGATCAAGAGCAGTCTTTGTTGAGTCAACGTTCTCGAAACCCTTAGTTGTATCTACCTTTGAACCTTTTTCCATAGGAGAACTTGAGATTTCCTGATTTTCTTTTTTGTCAGTAGTACTCTTTTCATCCCCTTTTTCCAACGAAGTAGGAGAAGAGCTTTGGGCTACAAATCTTTTGGGAGTCGATATTTTGCGACTCCTATGTGAACCAGAACTCGATTGGTTAGGAGAGGAGACAGAATGTGGGGGTGAATCTGTCCTAGGGTTTTGGCTAGTAGTAGTGTAGAGTGAGGAGTCTAATATCGGTGTTTCAATGGGTGAGGACTCAATAGGGGTGTCACTTGGAACACTCGAGGTTGCTTGATTTTCAGCTATGGTGAGAAGAACAGAAGGGATTTTGTAGTTTGAAGAGAGAAAGAAGAATGAGGGTTTCGAAATTTGATGGAAGGAGTTGAGATAATGATAGATGTATTTATGATGGATGAGGGACTGATTAAGAAAGGGCGATAGTTTTGGGAGTTGGGTTGGTTTTCAATGGGTGAGACATTTGGGTTCAAAAGACACAAAGAAAAAGAAACTGACATACTGATGACGTGGCACTTGTTTTAACCGTTCAAAATTGTGCATGAGAGAACAAAGAAACTACTAACCTTTGTCAGGAGAACCAGGTTCCCTGACAAATCTTTGCATCTGTAAGCTTTGCCCTTTTTACCAGCGTACACTACCTCAACTACTTATATGCTCTATAATCATCATGCGTGTCTACCTGTAACGGTATAGAGGTGAGTTATACTTTGCCAAAAAACACTTTTTAGCTAAGTTTACCTGAACATTTCTTTCATAGTCAATCATTGAAGGACCAGGTTCTCAATTGGGTTTTATCAACCCAGTGGCAGGCAGTTTTTCTCAAAGTGTTCTCTGCTGAGGGCTTTGGTAAATATATCTGCAATTTGATCTTCAGTGCTGCAGAATTTCATGCATATAAGCCCTTTTTCAACATTGTCTCTGAGAAAATGATGACGTACATCAATGTGCTTGGTCCTCTTATGTTGAACTGGATTTTTTGCCATGTTGAGTGCACTTGTATTATCACATAAGAGAGGCACACAGTCTGAGAACACTCCACAGTCTTCCAACTACTACTTGATCCACAGCAAGAGGCAGCGGCTACATATTCTGCTTCTGCAGTTGAGAGTGCCACTGAGTTCTGCTTCCTTGTACCCCATGAGATTAGGCAAGAACCCAGGAAATGTGCCATTCCAGATATGATTTTCCTATCAACCAGATATCCTGCATAATCAACGTCAGTATACCCAATAAGATTAAAGCTGTCACCTGAGGGATAGTAGAGAACCAGGTCCTGCGTTTCTTTGAGATATCTCAATATTTTCTTGGTAGCCTTCAAATGAGATTCCTTTGGATTGGATTGAAACCTTGCACAAAGACTCAAGCTGAAAACAATGTCTGGTCTGTTTGTAGTGAGATACAGGAGTGACCCTATGATCCCTCTATACATGGTCTGATTTACAGGGGAACCAGGTTCAGCCATGTCTAGACGGGTAGTTGTGGCAATAGGGGTGTCAATGATTTTTGATCCTTCCATGTCAAACCTTTTCAGCAGCTCCTTGATGTACTTCTGCTAACTTATTAATGTTTCCTTCTTAGATTGCTTCACTTGAAGTCCTAGGAAGAAATTTAATTCTCCCATCATACTCATCTCGAATTCACTCCCCATGAGTTTTGCAAATTCTACACAAAGAGAGTCAGATGTGGCTCCAAAAATGAAATCATTAACATATACCTGAACAATGAGCAGGTTCCTCCCTCGTTTCTTCAGAAAAAGGATGCTGTCAATTTTCCCTCTTGTAAAGCCAGTTTCTAGAAGGAATTTTGACAACCTTTCATAGCAAGCCCAGGGAGCCTGCTTTAGCCCATACAATGCCTTGTCCTGTTTGAACACATGCTCAAGATGCTCGTGACACTCAAATCTAGGAGGCTGCTTGACATAGACTTCTTCTTTCAGGTAGCCATTTAGAAATGCACTTTTGACATCCGTTTGGAACAGTGTGAACTCCATATGAGATGCAAAGGCAATAAGAATTCTAATGGCTTCCATTCGAGCAACTGGAGCAAATGTTTCATCATAATCAATCCCTTCTTCTTGATTGTAGCCTTGAACTACAAGCATTGCCTTGTTTCTTGTTGTATTTCCAAACTCATCAAGTTTGTTCCTGAATACCCACCTGGTCCCTATGATAGTTCGATCTGGAGGTCGAGGAACCAGGTGACATACCTTGTTTCTTTCAAATTGATGGAGCTCTTCTTGTATAGCTGTGATCCAGTCTGCATCTTTCAACGCTTCTTTGATATTTTTGGGCTATATTTGGGAAGGAAATGATGTCAACGAAAACGAGTGTCTTGCTTTTGATCTAGTTTGAACTCTTAAGTCAAGAGGGGTGATTGTGTTATCAAGAGGATGTGAGCTTTTGTTTCCAATTTGGTACCTAAATCTCATTGGTAGATGACCCATGCATGTCTGACTGAGGTTCGTGGGTGCTTCTTACTTTAACAAGTGGAGTACCTTGGACTGCATCAACGATACTATTTTCAGCTTCAGTTGGCGTGATCATGGGACCGGGGTCCTCTCCAACAGATGGAGGTGAACTTGCATCATTTTCATTGGATTCCTTTATATGACTCATCATGTCTGCTTTTCCATTTTCCGTGTCAATAACATCTCCTGGAACAGATAAGGGTTCTCCATCTTGATCAACATGTCTGTCATTTTTACAGGAAAGGTGAGATTCATCAAAGATCACATGTATACTTTCCTTAACACATTGATTCCTTTTATTGTATACTTTGTAAGCATTTCTTTGAGATGAGTATCCCAAAAAGATTCCTTCATCACTTTTGGCATCGAATTTTCCAAGAGCTTCATTTCCATTGTTGAGAACAAAGCATTTACACCCAAAAGTCCTTAGATGTGTCAGCTTGAGCTTCCTTCCATTCAGCAGTTCATATGGAGTTTTGTTCAGAAGGGACCTAATCATGCACCTGTTCACCAAGTGGCAAGCAGTATTGACAGCTTCTGCCCAGAAATTCTTTGCAATCCTACTGTCAATCAATATTGTCCTTGCCATGTCTTCAAGAGTTCTATTTATTCTCTCCACACCACCATTTTGTTGAGGTGTTCTTGGAGCTGAGAAATTGTGAGTGATACCATTTTCCGAACAGAACTCATCAAACTTGGCATTATCGAACTTTGTCCCATGATCAGACCTGATGCCGGCTACCTTATTACCCATCTTCACTTGGATCTTTCTGACAAAAGTAGCGAATACTTCAAAAGTTTCATCCTTGGTTCTGAAAAACAAGGTCCAGGTGAATCTGGAATAGTCATCAACTATCACAAGGATGTATTTCTTTCCTCTTCTGCTTAGCACTCTTATAGGTCCACATAGATCCATGTGAAGAAGATCAAGTGGCCTTGAGGTATTGACTTCATTTTTGGGCTTGACTTGCTTGCCTTTTACAGATGCATCGACACTTTGTGATCCTTGAAGCTTGACTTGGGCAGACCATGAACCAGGTCATTCCTGACCAATTTGTTCAGCAACGTGAAGCTTGCATGACCCAGCTTCCTATGCCATAGTTTAGCATCATCATCAACGACACTTAGATAGCTAAGATCACCATTTTGCAGAGACTCAAAATCAGCAACATAGATATTTTTGTATCTTTTTGCTACCAGCACCACCTCACCAGTCACTAGGTTTGTGACTGTGCAAATTTTTGACACAAATTCCACCTTGTTTCCCTTGTCACAGATCTGGAAAATACTTAGCAAGCTATACTTCAACCCTTTCACGTAGTACATATTTTTGATTGAGTGTGAGAGAGATTCCCAATCCTTCCAACTCCCAGAATGTATCCTTTCTTGCCATTTCTAAAGGATACACTCCATCCTTTCAGGGCCTTAAGTGAAAGGAAATAATTTATACTTCGAGTTATATGCTTTGAGCAGCCATATCCATGTACCAATATAGGCTGCTTCCTTTCACTGTTTCCTGCACAGTAAAATCAGAAGTTAGACTTAGGAACCTAAACGAGTTCACGTCCCTTGTAATGAGGAAAGGGGTGAATGAGGGATCTTCTGGTTCAAGCAGGCATCATGCATTTTTTATATGAGGGACCAGGTTCTCTACCAGTAGTTACTTTTTCAGCAAAAACTTTGTTTTTCTACTGTGACTGTAACCTGGCCTTATAGTTTTCTTTCAAGTGCCCGGTGTTACCGCAATGAGTGCAAAGCCAATTGTTAGGTATAGTAACATACTTGCTATGAGGGTTGTAGGGAGTCTTTTCCCTTTAGAACCCAATTACCTGCCTATTTCCCCCATTGTTGGTGTACATGGCAGTAATAGCATCAGAGGACCAGGTCCACTTTGAGTGATTTTTCAAGATCAATCTTCACTCTACCTAGTTCTTCCTGAAGTTGTTTGTTTTTCTCAAGCTCAGCACACAGACTAGACTTTACTGAATTTAACTCACTTTCAAGCTTAATGTGTGCTTCACTTGCAACTTCCTTTCCCTTTTGAGAATTTTCAGGCCTACTCTCCATCTTAAGTTCCCCAATTGTGTCCTTCAAGTCCACTACCACCACTAATAGGTCATCTCTATCATGCTCAGTGTTAGCGAATCTCTCAGCTAAGACTTATTTTTCTTTTCTTACATACTCAATGGTCTCTTTTAGGTCTACCACATCAACCATTAGATCATCTCTTTCATGTTCTACATTTGCAATTTTTTCATCTAAGGCATCCTTATCTTTCTTCAGGTTCTCAATTGTTTCCTTTAAATCAACTACAGCAACTACTAGGTCATCTCTGGTCTGTTCTGCTTCTCCTAACTCTACAGTTAAATCATCTTTATCATTTATAAGACTATGATAAGCATCAATCAAAACATTTGCCAATGATATGAGTTTTTTAGGAGAATAAGATTTCAGATTTCTCTGAACATCCAGAAAATTTACCTCATCATCGTCGTCATCTGCATCATCATCAAACTGAGCCATCAAGGCAAAGATTGAATCATACTTAGTTGATTCACTTTCCACTGCCATCATTGAACTATCACCGTGATCATTTTCTTCTTCAAATTCGCTGGAGGAGTCTCCCCATGAAGCAAGAGTTTGCCTTACAACATTGTCAGCGGCATTTATTCCTCTTAAAGCGTTTATCAGGAACCGGGTTCCTCTTGGCTGCTTTGTCGGAAATCCTTGATGAAGTGTCCTAGCTTGCTACATTTATGGCAGAGGTCATAATATTTTGGCTTTCTAGAACTTCCCCTTTTTGGAATGCCTCCATTCCTGCGAACCATCTTCTGGAATCTTCTTGACAAGTGAGTCATATCACTATCCTCATCACTTGAATCATTGATGTCTGTCTTAAGGACCAGGTTCTTCTCCCTTTTGGGCTATCTTCATTCACTGTCCTTCTTCTTCAATTTATATGTTTTTAGATTGCCGACAAGCTCATCAATGGTTAGCTCCTGCAAGTCCTTAGCCTCTGTAATGGCGTCCACTTTGCTTTCCCAAGAACTGGGCAGCACACTAAGGATTTTTCTGACAAGCTTGTTTCTTGGAATAATTTCACCAAGAGAGTGAAACTCATTAATGATAGAGGTGAACCGAGTATGCATATCTTGGATGGATTCATCATCTTTCATCCTAAAGAGCTCGTATTCAGTTCTGAGAATGTCTATCTTGGATTGCTTAACCTGTGTTGTTCCTTCGTGAGCTGTCTGAAGAGCCTCCCAGATTTCTTTTGCTGATTGACATGCTGATATCCTGTTATATTCATCAGGACCAATGCCACAAACAAGAATTTTCTTTGCACAAAAATTCTTTTCTATAGCCTTTCGATCAGTACATTGTATTCCTTCCTTGTCTTGGAAATGGCTACAGCTGGGTCACCAAGATTCTTGGTAGGAACAAAGGATCCATTACAGATAACATCTCATAGCTCTGAATCTTCAGCCATGATGAAGTCGTGCATCCTAGTCTTCCACCATCCATAATATTGGTCGTTGAACCTTGGTGGCCTGTAAGTAGACTGGCCTTCTTCGAAGTTTGGCGGAGCAGCTATGAGGATCCTTTCTAGGTGTTAACTTAATAGAAAGAACCCGCTCGGATACCAATTGATAGAATTTAAGGGTCCACCAAATTCCATAGAGAACCAGGTTCTCTATCAGGTTCAACAGAACACACGCACACTGCAGTAAATAAATGACAAGAGGGATGTTACGTGGAAAATTCCCAACTCAACAGGACTAAAAGTCACGACCTACCCTTGTAGGATTTTAACTTCACTACTGAGCAACTTTCAGATTACAACCTATGCAACCTAGGAATTAACCTCTTAATCCCTCACTAAATTGTAATACTCTATTACTAGCCATTTTGTAATAACTCTATTATAAAGACTTTACAACTCGACTAACTCTAGCCAAGACACAAACACAAGGGTTTAAGTTTTACAAAGGGTTTCCTACAAAATGCTTCTAAACAAGCTAGGTAGGAATCACAATTGAAGAACTATTACAAAGTTACAACTCAAGTAAGGACATAAAATAACTTGATACAGGGAACTGGTCCGTAGTCATGTTGTTCTTTGTTCTTGATGCACTTGAGAATTGTCTGTTTGATGATCAATTCCAGTGAGAGTGCTTTAGTGAATTCTCTAAGTGTTCAAGTGATTTGTTTTACCTTCCTTGACGTTAATAATACATGCGTGACATCACTTACAATGATGTAAGCAAGGTAGGTAAATGGCCTTCCCCATAAAGTTGATTGTTGCACTGTTCATGTACTGTAGTGTGTGCAGGCAGCAACTTTTTCAGCTGGAGAGTTGACTTCGTACAGTTACCTCGGGAGCTGGTAGTGACCTGTTACCTCTGCTGTTCCTTTGACTCTTGCGAGTTGAACTGTGTCCCAGCTGGAGACATGTTGATCTTTAAGGTCCTGAAGAAGTGTATTTGGTTCCTTATCTGGTTCTTTACAGTACGTTTGTTAGATCATCGAAACATAACAGGGATACACATATAACCTATCAGGTAGTTACACAAATTAAGAGGGAAGTTATAGAAAGGTTAGAGTTACTTCTGAAGTCAAACAAAGCACAAAAATGTAGGAGTTTAGTTCGACAAGTTATTTGTAATTTGTTGGGTTTCTTTTTTTTTTTTTTTGTGTGTTGGAGGCCTAAAGTCTGTGGTCAGATTTAGGTGCTCTATAAGTGTAATCGTTTGTTATTGTTAATGGTAATATTTACATTGAGACCAAAAAAGAACACTGTTACTTTTAAATCTTGTGTTTTAAAGTTTTACACGTAACTAGTATTAGAAATTATATTTAAGTGATTCAATATTATTACTTTCCATTCTCTATAATATTTATCTTTCGCCATAAAATATAAATATTCGATTGTATTAGTTATCTTATATGACTAACCAAATAAATGAATTATCAAGTCGAAAAAAATGGAACCAAAGCAAATATAGTAAAATCTGAATTATTTTAATATTTTATTCAAAATGCAAATTTAATTTTTAAAATTTCAAAATAATTTTAGCCCCACACATTACACATTAGCCCAAATTCCTAATACAAGTCCACTATCATATTAAATCAGACAATATATCCTAAAGATTCTTACATTCCTATGCCACATAGGAAAGCTTATTACCCTCAATGTTTAAGGTTTGACTTAATTACATTTAGTATACCAAATTACCAATTCTATACCATAATTAATTAAGGGTATAATTAATTGTACATTTTTTACTCCTTAATTAAAGGAATCTGCACGTTTCTCTCTCCTAACCCCTCACTCCCACCCACGTTTTAACCATACCCACATTTTTTTTTTACCATTTTCCATCTTATGAAATCAAATTCTCCCGCCAAACTCACAGAAAATTGAAGAAACCCTTCAACAAAGTTGGTTCCCCATTTTACTCCAATTGAAGTTCATCAATGAAGAACAACAAAGTTCATCAAAATTGAATTCAAATCTTCAAAGTTCATACACACATTTACCTTCAGCTTCAAATTTTCTCAATGAAGAAGAACAAACCTTCAAAGAGACGAGAGAGCGGCAATTCCACCATTGACAGCCATTAAAAAGCTTTGAAGCTTTGAATTCAAATTTGGGTTTTCAAAAATCATTATTTATTTTGATTGGGTGTTGTTGAAAATAATTGGGAAAATGTTTTGGAGTTTATATCTCAATTTTGAGGGGTTTTGGTGAAGATTAGACTTGGTTTTGACTGAAATTCAGATTGAAACTCGAAGAAGAAGAAGAAGAAGAAGAAGAAGAAGAAGAAGAAGAAGAAGAAGAAGACATATTGCAGAAATTGTAGATATATTGTAGATAAATTGTAGACTGTTTTTTGCAGAAGATTTTGTAGAAGTTTTAGTCGTTTTGGATTTGTGAAAACAGAAAACAATGCATCTACAATCAGAATACAAATAATCTACAGTTTATTTACAAAAT
This sequence comes from Nicotiana attenuata, assembly GCF_001879085.1. NCBI lineage: Eukaryota > Viridiplantae > Streptophyta > Magnoliopsida > Solanales > Solanaceae > Nicotiana > Nicotiana attenuata. Next base: position 31,233 of record NW_017672588.1, read on the forward strand.
ATCTACAAACTGGATACATTGAATTTTAATATCCCAATTTCCATTTCAATTGTAGCATAATTGGCATTTTCGACATAATTGCATTTTTTGCAGAAGATTTGTAGAAGTTTTAGTCGTTTTTGATTTGTGAAAACAAAAAACAAAGCACCTATAATTAGAATACAAATAATCTACAATTTATCTACAAACTGGGTACATTAAATTTTTATATCCCAATTCCCATCTAATTGTAGCATAATTGTGATTTTTGACATAATTACGTTTTTTCAGAAGATTTGTAGAAGTTTTAGCCGTTTTTTATTTGTGAAAACAGAAAATAAAGCATCTACAATCAGAATACAAATAATCTACAATTTATCTACAATTTCTGCAATATGTCTTCTTCTTCTTCTTCTTCTTCTTCTTCTTCTTCTTCTTCTTCTTCTTCTTCTTCTTCTTCTTCTTCTTCTTCTTTCAATCTGAATTTCAGTCAAAACCAAGTCTAATCTTCACCAAAACCCCTCAAAATTGAGATATAAACTCCAAACCATATTCCCGATTATTTTCAACAACACCCAACCCAAACAAATAATGATTTTCGAAAATTCAAATTTGAATTCAAAGCTTTCAAGCTTTTTAATGGCTATCAATGGTGGAAAATATCTGGAAGAATATTCACTTCCATAATTGTAGCGCGCCTAAATAGGAATATCTGGAAGAATATGATTTGATCTGATTTACGCCAAATCTTTTTAGAATATTCTGTTTCCTCAATTTTAGCTCGACAAATTAGGAAGATTCAGCTACTATTAATTAGTATTTAATGATTCTTATAATAACTGTAGAAAAAATGTGGACAGGGCGGGTAAATTAGAAATTATGAACATTTTTTGTAATAAGATTTCATATATGGTATATGAAAGAAAAAATCTCTATATCCTATTAGTTCGCTCAATGCTTCCGCTGCTAGGAATTTTAATGATAATGATTGCATTGCTTGAGCCCTTTGTAAGCCAAGTGCTTGTTATCAAACTTTTATTTGGATGATTTTACCTGAACACTCTAATTGGATGATTATGATGGGAATGAGGAATTATTAAAATAATTTAATATGAATATTTTATTTGGATATTTATTTTTGTAAGAAGAATAAATTCAACTTATAAGCTCAAAAATTAAAATTATGAAACATTTGAAATGGGAAAATTTCACATAAGAACAATTGGGCTCCCTACTTTTTAATTTTATAGCCCATATTTCAATTTACAACCAACTAGCCCAAAAATAATAGGTTAAGATTCAACATCCAACTCCAATAGGTTCTCAAAATTACTATTTAACTTTTAAAAAAGATTGCTCAGGCTTTTAAGTTAATTTTCGAATCAGTAACTATAACTCAAACATTAGCTCAACAAACCAAATCCATTTAGGTGTGAAAATTAGAATTTTAACAAGCTTAAATATGTGGGTTTAAATTTCGAATTTGATTTTGTGAGAATTTTGGAGTTGGTATTTTTTAGGCTTGTTAGAAATAGTATAAGGAGGTTATATATAAAATTTGAAGTCATTTAATGGAGATTTGGACTGGTTTTGAACAGAATAACAACTGAAAAATGGGGAAGAAGTTCGTCTACAGACGCTTGTATAAAGGTGTATAAAAGTATATAATAGTGTATAAGATGTGTTTATACACTCATATACACTATTATACAAGATTATACATAATTATACAAAAAACTGACTTCGTCTTCTTCCTTGCGTCTTTTCTGAAATTTAACTCAAATCTACTCCAAATCACTTCAAATTTAAATTTTTAACTTCTTTTGATATTTTCAATCAATTGGAATAACACTCAATCCAAACAACTAACAAACTCAAAAAATCCTATTTTCGAAAGTAAAGCTTTGAATGACCTTCAATGGTGGACTTTTACTCTTCAATTTTCTCAAATTGCAACCAGGTGACACAGGGGGAGAACCAGTAAAGGCAGACAGCCCCTTAAAGCATATGTAGAAGATGCGAGAAGAAGAAAGAGTGAAAGCAATGGTTGTGAGAACATAGATTTAACTCCATAGCTTTTCGAAGCAATGGTTATAAGAACACAGATTTTGAATTTGCACTAGCTTTCAAAATATACACAATATGGGCTAGGTCGGGTAAAACTTAAAAACATGGGCCATTTTTTGTTATGGTGTAAAGTCACGTGTATTTTCTTATAATTCTTTCTTAATTCATAACCGAACTAAATTAGACAATCCAATTATCCAAATTTATTTGGTTTGGATTGTGTTATATTTTCCTTAAAGAAGAAATAACCTAAATAGACACCCACACAGCCGCTTGAACAATATTTACCCGTTTTAGCAAGATTTTCCTATTTACAAACGGTTAGAGTTGTTTTATAAAATATATACTAATTAAATCGAAAAATAACAACAAACCCAGTGTAATCCCACAAGTGGGGCTGCGGAGAGTATTGCGTACGCAGACCTTATCCCTGCCTTGTGAAGGTAGAGGTTATTTTCGATAGACTTTCGGCTCAAGGAACAGTAAAAATAAAGCACAAACAATAGCAACAACAAGGTAATAAGGTAACAGAAGCGAATGTCGCAATATGTAATAATGAAGAACCAAGAACAAGAAAATACAAGAACTGTACTAGTACTACTAGTAAGGCTAGGAGAAACTCACAACTACCTGTCAACCTTCAACTCTAGCTCTCGGCCTCCACACCTTTCTATCGAGTGACATGTCTTTGGTAAACTGAAATAATGACATGTCATGTGCAATCACCTCTCCCTAACACTTCTTTAGCCTACGCCTACCCTTTCTCAAACCATTTATGAACAACTTCTCACACCTCCACATGTCTCTCCTCTTTATATGGCCCCAGCATATAAACCTCCATTCTCGTAACTTGTCCTCCACTGGGCCACTCGAATACATACAATGGTTGACAACGGAGTTTACAAAAGCTTAATTAAGTATACAGTGGTGGAAATCATAAATTAATCACAGACCATCAGATCTGTGGGCTTCCTTTTTTCATAATGAAGTGGTAATTTTAAATAAACAAACCGTTCGAGCTTGTACAAACATAAACGTTACAAAATCCTAGGAAAAATACCTTAAAAACCCCTTAAACTTGGTTCAAATTATTGGTTAAATCATTGAATTATCCGTAGTGTTAATTAACATTTTAACTTGGTTATTCAATATTTGTTATCCCCTTAGACAATATCACGCTAAGAAAATGCATGCACTCACCTGCCACATAATTTTTTTTTTTCTGTCCATGTGGCATTTTTGAACAATAAAATATATTTTTTACCTCTTTAAATGTATTCCTTTTTAAATAATCTTTATCGAATAAAATTTATAAATAAAAAAATAAAACTTGGCTAGAACTCCTTTATTTAAGCTAAATCTTTTATTTAGCTAAACATAAAGAAGTTTTAGTTATTTTTTTTGATTTGACAAGAAAAATAACAAATACAAAGTTAAAATAAATAGTTATGGTATCTGAAAAAGATATGAAAACACATAGCATTAAACACTTTATTATTTTAGATAAAAATTTACTTAGCTAAAAATTATAGAGCTCGAAGCAAGTATTTTTCATAGATTTTTCCCGGAAAAGAATGCAGAGGTGAAATTAATAAAATAGTTATTGCATCTAAAGAAGAAATAAAAAATTACACAATTACAAGCTCATTATTTTGGCTATACTTTCTTTATGTAGTTACAAATAATGGAGTTGTAGCAAAAAAGAATAACTAATTTGGCTCGAAAGTAAAGATACATAATTCAAATAAATAATTATTTTGTCTAAAGAAAACAACAAGAAATTCATAATTAGTACTCTATTATTTTAGATAGAAGTTTATTTGCCTAAACTGATGGTGTTCCAGCCAAATAAATTCATAAATTGCCCGAAAAAGAAAAACAGTTGGAACAAATCGACAGTATATCTATAGAAGAAATTAAAAATAATAAAAACTAGGGTAAAGTACACATTGAATATTAAGATGAAGAAATATATGTGTGTGTATATATATATATATATATATAAAAAATAATTGACGGTTAAAAAATAACCTAGTTGGAAGCTGATTTTTTAATTTTTCTTCACTCTCACCCGCTTAAAAGGGAGTGTATCAACACTTTTTGCCATATCAGCGTCAACCATTAAATAGTCAAGTTCAAAGGGTAATTAAGACCATCAATAATTTAGAAGTGTAACTAATAAAGTAATAATCCACGCTAAGTAGAAGAAGCACAAGCATTTTATGCATTTTTTATTTATTTGTGTTTTCTGTCCATGGTAGCTGAAACATCAAAAATATGTGTTACTCTCCTCAATTGTTACAGGGAAACCACCCTTCATTTTCGCTGAGATAGATATATGAGAGATGGATAGTAGGTTTGAAATTTTGATTGATAGTGGTTTTCAAGTATAAGAGGGAGAAAAAAAAATGGAGCATAATATATTATTTTGTAAAGAATTAATAATTATGTGTATGATATCTATGTATATCTATATCTATCTATCTATCTATCTATGCTATTATAAAAGTATGAATATAATGTTGGCTGACCATAATATCCTTAAATATTGAATAACTTTGGTTAAAATTTTAAACTGAATAACGCAACCCATCTTCTAATTAACCCAAACCTTCGGACACCTCACAATATTTGATACTCTCCAAGTTAAACACTTTTTGAATTTTTAGAATTGATTTTTTTCGCTTTTTAATATTATTAATGATTAATGATTATTGTATAACCTTGTGCATCTTCAGAAAGACAAACAATACTACTTAATCCTGTATACGGGTAAAAACTGGTCTTGTAGTACATCTCTGTAACGATCCGGTTGGTCGTTTTGAGAGTTATTGCCCCGATCCCCTATTTTTTTTTAGTAATCCACTAGGCAGTGCCTAGGACTAGTTTTTTTATATATATATATAGAAAAATAAAAAACAAAGTGTCATAAAGTCCTAAAAAAATGAAAGAAATAAAACTTGCAAACTACATAGAACCTATTATCAAAGTTAAGTGAAATAGCACATGTGATGTAGTGTAGCTTTTATAACTAAAAACTAGCCCTTGAGGCCCATTACACTTGATGTCCAGCTGAAAATTTCTCTTCTTGCTATAATAGCCTCTTTCATAAATAGCTACTGCCCATTTCCAATTCTTGCATGCATAACCACCTCGATTGCACTCATAGCCAATGATGATAGGAAACACCTTTCCTTTGCCTTGTATCCTTATATGTTGTGTGATTGCATCCCCATTAGAAAATATGCCAGTCCAATCTGCATAACAATGTAGGCCATGCAAATTCTTGAAAAAATGCACTGTACAAAGAAGTACGAGTACACTGTTTTTGATTTCATTTTCACGTGCCTCCCGTTGATTATATCTTGATGGCTTTGCATGGATTTGGTCCTGTGTCATCCTATTATCGTGCCTTATGGAGATTGTATCCCAATTTGTATCCAATTTGCCCGATATGAGCTGCCAAATGGGCCATAATGAGGTGCCAACTGTGCTACTGCTTCGCGTCGCGAGGTTCCTAGCGAGGATGGGTATCTCGCGTCGCTTGGTTGTTCATGTTGCTCCTGGTCTCGCTGGGTGAGGTCTATAGCGAAGGAGAGCAGGCCCCAGATAGTGCATCGCCTGGTCCATCACGAAAAGGAGCTCGCATACTGCTTGGCGTCGCCTGGGCATTTCCTCACTTGTGGTTGCGCTGGGCGTGATCTAAAGCCAGGAAGAGCAGGCGACAGAGTGTGCGCCACTAGGTCCAATGCGAGATGGGGCTGGCGGAATACCTGGCGTTGCTTGGGTGTTGAGCTCGCTACCGTTCGTGCTGGGCGAGGTCTAAAGCGTGTTAGGAAGCTCACTAAGCCTGCTGCTTGTTGCACCACTAAGGCTAAAGCCTGGGATGATATTGCCATGCTTGATGCTTGTTATGAAAATTCCTTTGCCTCCTTACTTCCATGCTTGTTCGTGCCATCATTCCTCCTTCAAGGGAATGAGCACATAGTGCTAATACCACCCATAAAAGTCGTAGTAAATGACAAGGCATGGACAATAACATCTCCTACCAAAAAGAAAACAAGGTTAGTGAAAAAAATGATCACCATGTACTCCTCCCAAAGGATTTGTACATGATGATCTGATGAATTCTCCCGCTCTCTACTCCACCTTTCCTCCTTACTCCTTAATTCTTTGAAACTTTCACCCTTAAATATGGACATTGGAGCTTGTCACCATTCACTATCCTTCTTCCTTGTACATCCAACTCCCAAAATTCATGGCATTCAAAACTGCCCACATCCAGTGCATAGTTGGCAAGGTGGTCCGCTAGTTTGTTCCCTCCCTATATTTGTGTGACACCATATTACTACAATCATTCAACAACCTCTTAATCTCCTCTAACTGATCCACAATATACCAAGGAGGTTTCCATGAACCCTCTATTATATTTTTAAGCAACATTGAATCAGTTTGGAGCCAAATCTGATAATATTGATGCAACCTACTATATCTTAATGCTTCCAGGATTGCCAAAGTTTCTGCTTACGTATTTGTAATCTCATCAATCTCCCTTCCTGCAATATATATGACATCTCCATATTCATCTCTTAGACAGAATCCTATACACTCCTTCCAGGATTTCCCCTAGATCCTCCATCAGTGTTGATTTTGATCCACCCTTCCATAGGAAACTCCCATATCACCTTCTCACACTTCAATCGTGGAGTATATTTTTCAAATCAACTCCTGCCACTTATATGGAACATTACATAGGCCTGGCTTTCTTACACATACCAGCGCTTGTAAAGTGGTTGAAACTTGGTAAATCACTCTACTAATTGTCACTGCCTCCCCATATTTTAAGTTGTTCCTTCTCTTCCACAACTCCCAAACTATACATGAAGGTAAAGCATGCATAATCAGCTTCAATCTATGACAAACCTGGGCAGTCCAATATCTAGTGATTGCTTGGTGCACTGACGATTCTTCCAAAGATATACCTGCCCTCGATAGGAAATACTTCCACACACATCTAGCCGCCTCAGACGTGAAAAATAAATGTTGCAATGATTCTTGCCTAAGTTGAATACAACACCAACACTTTGAAGGCATACAATAACCCAGCCTTCTCATGAAATCATCCGAAGGTAGTTTTTCTCTCCAAACCTTCCACATGAAGAATGAGATTTTAAAAGGTAGGCCTTTCACCCGTATCATCTTATATACCATCCTTGGTTCATTTCTTCTTCTCAAATAATCCCAGGCAGATTTAACTCTAAACTGCCCTCGAGTCTCCAACATCCAATATGGCACATCTAATTCTTCTTGGGGAAAATTTCGCATAAGAACAACTAGGCTCCATACTTTTTAATTTTATAGCCCATACTTCAATTTACAACCATCTAGCCCAAAAATAATAGGCTAAGATTCAACATCCAACTCTAAAAGGTTCTCAAATTTACTATTTAATTTTTAAAAAAGATTGCTCAAGCTTTTAAGTTAATTTTTGAATCAGTAACTCTGACTCAAATATTAGTTCAACAAACCAAATCTATTTGGGTGGTGAAAATTAGATTTTTAACAAGCTTAAATATGTGGGTTTAAATTCCGAATTTGATTTGGTGAGAAATTTGGAGTGGGTGTTATTTAGACTTGTTAGAAATAGTATAAGGAGGTTGTATATAAAATTTGAAGTCATTTAATGGAGATTTGGACTGATTTTGAACAAGAATTGCTACTGAAAATCGTGGAAGAAGTTCATCTGCAGAAGCTTGTATAAAGGTGTATAAAAGTGTATAATAGTGTATAATATGTCTTTATACACTTATATACACTATTATACAAGATTATACATAATTATACAAAAAACTGACTTCGTCTTCTTCCTTGCGTGTTTTCTGAAATTTAACTCAAATCTTGCTCAAATCTACTCCAAGTCACTTCAAACTTAAATTTTGAACTCCTTTTAATATTTCAATAAATTGGAAGAACATCCAATCCAAACAACTAACAAACTCAAAAAGTCCTATTTTCAGAAGCAAAAAGCTTTGAATGGCCTTCAATGGTGGACTTCTACTCTTCAATTTTTTTTTACATTGAAACTAGGTGACATAGGGGGAGAAGCAGTAATGGCGGACGACTCCTCGAAGCATATGTAAAAGATGTGAGAAGAAGAGAGAGTGAAGGCAATGGTTGTGAGAACATAAATTTAACTCCATAGCTTTTAGAAGCAATGGTTGTAAGAACACAAATTTTGAATTTTCACGAGCTTTTGTTTTCAAAATATGTACAATATGGGCTAGGTCGGGTAAAACTTAAAAATATGGGCCATTTTTTGTTATGGTGTGAAGTGTATTTTCTTGTAATTCTTTCTTCTTCTTGCATCACTGGAGGGTTTAACTTCTCCACAATATGAGCTGCATATTCCTCGGGCTATAATTCAGTCAATCTATCCACATCCCAAGCACCATTCTCCACCACATCATATACATTATGAACTGATCCATCTTTCCCAAAATCTTGAGGAACTGGGAAGTATAAAGCACCTAATCCCATCCAATTATCAAACCAGAAGAGTGAGGATCCCATCTTTGGAGACCAAGTGATTTGATGTTCAGTTAGATCTCTGCATTCCAACATTTTCCTCCATATATGTGATCCACCCCTCCTCCATGGTACAATCACTAAATTAAGCTTCTTACAATATTTCTGGCTCATAAATGCACTCCAAAGACTTAGCTTTGTTCTAAAATTCCACCACAACTTGGAAAAAATAGCTTTGGATACATCATGAAGAGATCTAAATCCAATTCCACCCTCTTCACATGGCATGCATAATGTATTCCAAGAAGCCCAATGTCTACTGCTACCACCAATGGTACTGCTCCAGAAGAATTGTGCAAACATCTTCTGTAACTTGTTTATGACATTGTTGGGAATGCTTTGATGTAACGACCCAGCCGGTCGTTTTAAGAATTTATGCCCTGATCCTCTATTAACTGCTTTCCCCATGTTCATTTCTACTATTTTTGAATTGCCGGGATGTTCGGTTTTGAGTTTCGGAGAGTTTTGGGACACTTAGTCCCTAAACGAGAGCTTAAGTGTTGGAAATTTGGCCGTAGTCGGAACAATGTGAAGACGGCCTTGGAATGGAATTCCGATGGTTCCGTTAGCTTCTTTGGGTGATTTCGGTCTTAGAGGTGTGATCGGATTGCATTTTGGAGGTCCGTAGCTAAGTTAGGCTTGAAATACCGAAAGTTGGATTTTTGAAGTTTCCGGTTCGATAGTGAGATTTTGATCCGAGGGTCAGAATGGAATTCTGGAATTTGGAGTAGCTTCGTAGTGTTGAATGTGATGTGTGTGCAAAATTTCAGGTCATTCGGACGAGTTTTGGTAGACTTTTTGATCGAAAGCGTTAATTTTGAGTTTTTGAAGTTCTTAGGCTTGAATTCGATGTTAAATTGGTGTTTCGATGTTGTTTTAGGTGTTTTAAGGATTGGTATAGGTTTGGGCAGTGGTATTAGACTTGTTTGTATTTTTGGTTGAGGTCCCGGGGCCTCGGGTGAGTTTCGGGTGCTTGACGGAAGTTGAATTTGGACTTAGGAAGATTTTTGCATTGATGAACCTGTCATAACCGCACCTGCGTGTGTGGGACCGCAGGTGCGGCGCCGCAAAAGTGGCTATTGGACCGCAGAAGCGGAAATTTGGTCCAGCTCCAGGAGTCGCAGGTGCGAGAAGGTTAACACACCTGCGAGACCGCAAGTGCGGAAAATGTGTCGCAGAAGCGGAAAATTGATTTAAGTGAGAAGTCGCAGGTGCGACCTTGGCTCCGCAGAAGGGGGATCGCAGATGCGGTTTTACTGGGCAGAATCGAGGGTTTTGTTCAAAACTTGGAAAAATAAAATTTGGAGCTTGGGGTAGGGCGATTTTGTGAGGTTTTTGAAGAGAAGATCATTGGGTAACGATTCCTTGTTCCTTTCTAGTTATATTCCATTAATCTTATCTTAGTTTTGTCATTTAAATTCGGATTTAGAGATGAAAATTGAGAAAAATGGGAAGAAAGTTCTTAGACCTAGAATTCGAATTTTGATGGGGAATTTGACCTTGGATTTGGATAATTTTGTTACGCATGAACTCGTGAGAGTATGGGGATTCTGAAAATATAAATTTTACCTGATTCCGAGACATGGGCCCAAGGGGCGTTTTGGTCATTTCACCTAATTTCGCGCATTAGCTTAGAATTTATTTGTAGAATTAGCTACTTGAAGTATTATTTACATTATGCAATTGAATTGAATAGATTTGGGCCATTTGGATTCGAATACTCGCGGCAAGAACGTAGTTTCGGGTTGATTTTGAGCTGGTTCGAGGTAAGTGGCTTGCATAACCTTGTGTGGGGGAACTTCCCCTTAGGATTTGGTATATTTGTTAATTGAAATGGCTTGTACGTAAGGTGACGAGTGCGTACTTGTGCTAATTGTTGAAAAATCCGGTTTCCATTAAGCACTTAGAATTGTGTTTTCCTTTCCTGTTTACACTACTTGCAAGTTAAGCCTGTTGTTAGCTTAGGGAAGCATGCCTAATTGATTTAACTGCTTATTTGTTCTACTGCCCTATTTGAATAATGTGCAACATGCTAGGTTAGAAATACCTGCTTTACCTTGGTGTGAAATTTGATTGAATTGAGCATTCTTGTTGTTGCTGCTGTGTATTTACTTTTGGACTACGGGACGGTATCCCTGGAGATCCCCCTGTATGTTACTTTAGGACTATGGATTTGTATCCGGGAGACCCCCCTGCACTTTTACATTGGAACTACGGGATTGCACCCGGTAGATTCCCCCAGAATTGAGTATTTATATTTGGGATTACGGATGTGGTATTCCGGTAGATCCCCGTGCATTTATGAGTTGGACTACGGGACTGCACCCGGGAGATCTACTGGATATTATATTTGGGGACTGCAGGACGGTATCTTGGGTGATCCCCCAGTTGTTACCTCTGCGTTGAGCTGTGTTTGTTTACCGTGATTACTTGTTTCTGTTTCAGTTGTCGTTATCCTTTATATCATGTGTTACTCTTACTGCTGTACTAATTTATATTGCTCTGTTCTACACTGTCGAACATTATATTTTATTAAATCTCAGTAGGGCCCTGACCTTCCTCGTCACTACCCGACCGAGGTTAGGCTTGGCACTTACTGAGTACCGCTGTGGTGTACTCATGCCTTCCTGTGCATGTTTTTTATATGCAGATCCAGGTACCTCTAATCAGACTTACCATCCTTAAGGCGAGGCGATCTTTCGGAGACTTTGAGGTATATCTGCCGCGTCCGCAGACCGAGGAGTCTCTCTATATTCTCTCTTGTAGTTACAACCCTTCTGTATTTACTTTGTTTTAGATATTCTGGAGTTAGAGCACTATGTAGTATCCCTAGCTTGTGATCATGAGATTCCGAGTTTTGGGAAAAGTATTTGTTTTCGAGAGTTGAGATTGTGTATGCCGAGCGGCACTATTAAACACTATTTTATTCACTATTTCGGGTTTTATCTGTTTTTCTTCCGCAATTTGGTTTACTTTTCCGCATTATTAAGCTTACCTAGTCGTAGGGACTAGGTGCCGTCACGATGGTTCACGGAGGGCGAACCGGGGTCGTGACAAGTTGGTATCAGAGCTCTAGGTTCATAGGAGTCATGAATCACAAGCCGGTTTATTAGAGTGTACTTATCTACGAGAGGCTATATAACTGTTAAGAAAGTTCCACTTCATTTGATTTCCTTGTCGTGCGAGATTTTTGATATCACAATTCTAAACTTCTGTCTTCTATTCTCTCACAGATGGTGAGGACACGTGCTACCCAAGATGATCAGGCACCCGCGCCCCTTACTGGAGCCGTCAGAGGCCAGGGCCGGGGTAGAGGCCGAGGACGCGCTCGTGGTTCAGCCAGAGCACCCGCGCGAGCTTTCATCGAGGTGCCACCAGCAGTACCAGTCGGAGTCCAGACACCTGATACGTCCGCTACTACTACTCCAGCACTCCAGGAGACTCTGGCGCAATTTATGACTATGTACACCACTCTAGCTCAGGCAGGGTTGCTTTCCCTTGCTGCAGCTAATCCCAGGCTAGGGGAGGAGCACAAACTCCCGCCGCCCGCACTCCTGAGCAGCGAGTGCATGTTGATCAGGTCCCAGAGGTTATTCCTGTATAGCCGGTAGCCCCAGCTCAGCCCGAGGAGGGGGCAGTAGTGTCAGAGGAGGAGCAAAAGAGGCTTGAGAGGTTCAAGAAGTATCAGCCTCCGACATTTAGCGGGCTAGCCTCAGATGATGCCCTTGGATTTCTTGAGGAGTGCTACCGCATCCTCCGTACTATGGGCATATCAGGATCGAGCGAGGTTTCCTTCACTACCTTCCAGCTTCGAGAGCCGCCTATCAGTGGTGGCGTGCTTATGAGTTAGACAGTCCGGATGAGGCAGCTTCCCTGACTTGGGCTCAGTTTTCAGATGTGTTCACGAGGGAGTATGTTTCCTAGAGTCTCGGGACGCCTGGCGTGCTTAGTTTGAGCATTTGCGCCAGGGTACTATGACTGTCTCGGAGTATGCTGTCTGTTACATCGACTTGGCTAGACATGCACCATCTTTGGTCTCTACGGTTCACGAGAAGGTTCGCCGGTTTATTGAGGGGCTTATTCCCAGCATCAGGTCTAGCATCGCTCGTGAGTTAGAGATGGATATTTCTTATCAGCAGATGGTGAGCATTGCTAGGAGGATTGAGGGTATGCATGCTAGGGATAGAGAGGAGAGGGAGGCCAAGAGGTCTCGAGAGTCGGGCCATTATTCTGGTGCCCGTGCCCCAGCTGCAGGTCATCATGGTAGGGGTTATATGAGTCACCCCATTCATTCAGCTCTTCCAACAGCCAGTGGTATTCCAGCTCCACCTAGGCCTTAGGAGACTTATTATGCACCTCCAGTATCTAGTGCGCCTCCTGCATGGGGTGCTTCCAGTGGTCAGTCCAGCAGACCTGGCCCAAGCCAGTCACAGCCGCCACGTCCTCCCAGAGCTTGTTTTGAGTGTGGTGACACACGCCATATGGTGAGGTATTGTCCCAGACTTAGGAGGGGTGCACCTACACAGACTTCTCAGCCACAACATGCCCCGCAGAGTTCTCAGGCTATGATCCTAGCACCAGTTTCTACCCCACTGGCCCAGCCAGCTAGAGGTGGAGGTCGGGGAGGTAGAGGTCGCCCTCGAGTGGGAGGCCAAGCCAACTACTATGCTCTGACTGCCCGTACTGAGGCTGTCGCAGAGATGCATCGGTTCTATTAGATCCAGGCTCCACTTATTCTTATGTGTCTTCTTATTTTGCTCCGTATTTGGGTGTATCTCGGGATTCTTTGAGTTCCCCTGTTTATGTTTCTACTCCTGTGGGAGATTTTCTTGTTGTGGACCGCATTTATCGGTCGTGTTTGGTTGCTCTTAGTGGTTCTGAGACTAGAGCCGATTTATTGTTACTCAGCATGGTTGATTTTGATATTATCTTGGGCATGGACTGGTTGTCGCCCCATTATGCTATTCTTGATTGTCACGCCAAAATCGTGACGCTGGCTATGCCAGGTGTACCGCGTGTTGAGTGGAGGGGTGCTTTAGATCACACTCCCAGTAGAGTTATTTCTTTCTTTAAGGCTCAGCGTATGGTTGAGAAAGGGTGTGATGCGTATCTAGCTTATGTGAGAGATGTCAGTATAGATACCCCTTCTGTTGATTCAGTCCCAGTAGTACGGGATTTCTCTGATGTGTTTCCAGCTGATCTTCCGGGCATGCCGCCCGATAGAGATATTGATTTTGGCATTGATCTGTTGCCGGGCACTCAGCCCATTTCTATCCCTCCGTACTGTATGGCTCCTCCTGAGTTGAAGGAGTTGAAGGAGCAGTTGCAGGAATTACTTGAAGGGTTTCATTCGGCCTAGTGTATCACCTTGGGGTGCTCCAGTCTTATTTGTGAAGAAGAAGGATGGTTCCATGCGTATGTGCATTGATTATCGCTAGTTGAACAAGGTGATAGTGAAGAACCGTTATCCTTTGCCTCGTATTGATGACCTGTTTGACCAGTTACATGGTGCTTGTGTGTTTTCTAAGATTGACTTGCGTTCAGGCTATCATCAGTTGAAGATTCGAGAGCCAGATATCTCGAAGACTGCCTTTAGGACTCGATATGGTCATTACGAGTTCCTTGTTATGTCATTTGGGCTGACTAATGCCCCAGCCGCCTTCATGCATCTGATGCACAGTGTTTTCCGGCCATATCTTGACTCATTCGTGATTGTTTTTATTGATGACATTCCGGTATATTCCCAGAGTCGGGAAGATCATGAGCAACACCTGAGGACAGTGCTCCAGACCTTGAGAGAAAAGAAACTATATGCTAAGTTCTCGAAATGTGAGTTTTGGTTGGATTCCGTGGTGTTCTTGGGTCACGTGGTCTCGAGTGAGGGTATTCAGGTGGATCCGGAGAAAGTGGAGGCAGTGCAGAGTTGGCCCAGACCATCCTCAGCTATAGAGATCCGCAGTTTCCTTGGCTTGGCGGGTTATTACCGTCGATTTTTTCAGGGGTTTTCATCTATTGCAGCACCTATGACCAGACTGACCCAGAAGGGTGCTCCATTCTAGTGGACGGAAGAGTGCGAGGAGAGCTTTCAGAAGCTCAAGACAGCTTTGACTACAACCCCCGTTTTGATATTGCCTACCGGTTCGGGGTCTTATACTATCTATTATGATGCCTCGAGAGTTGGCCTTGGAGTAGTATTGATGCAGGACGGTAGGGTGATTGCCTACGCGTCCAGACAGTTAAAGATACATGAGAAGAATTATCCTGTCCATCATCTTGAATTAGCTGTTATTGTTCACGCCTTGAAGATCTGGCGTCATTGTTGAAAGTACAAGAGGGGGGGGGGTGAATTGTCACTAATTGAAATTAATCGTTACTGAGTTGACTTAAAACTTTAGTAGTCGAGTAAATATGGAAACCTTGTAGATATAACAGTTTGAGGTAATATGTAGAAGGTAAATGCAGAAATTAAAGACACCAGGAATTTTATATTGGTTCGGATTCAATGTGAATCCTAATCCAGTCCCCTTGGGTTGCAAGGGATTTCTCTTCAAGCAAATGAGTTTTCTTTCGAGTACATATGTGATGTATATCGCTCAGATTCTCTAGCACTCGTTTGATACAATGCCTCACCAGTTGTATGCCCTCTTTCTATCCCTGACTTATTACACAGCAGATCTATGTAGGCTACTATGCTTGTTTGCAGTAGAATGAAGAGAGTTATTTTGGTTCGATCAAAGTATACTAAGGATGATGTTACACAGTACATTTATACAAAGATGAATGGTGAAGGCTCGTCAACCCAAGGGTTTTGATCCTTGGAAAGAATTGATTCTTTCCAAGAATAAGGAACTATCCATTGCTTCTCTTGAGAGCTTTTCCTTCGGCAGACAATGGAATTAACAAGATTTCTCCTTGATTGTTGGACCTTCCAAACTTGACCACTGACCGGATCTTCTAGCCTTTATTATTCTCCCGTGATTTCGCCAATCACAGATCACTTCGAATCTTCACTTCGTTATGGCTGATTTGATTTCCCAGATTCACGGAGCTAATCCTGATTTGCTGATGTATATTTGTAGCTTTCCTTGTACACCGTGCGTTCTATAGGTGGCTTCCCTTGTGAGAGATTTCCTTCCTTGTTCGACACAGCCATTTCACTAGTTCTTCTTTACTTCTTTGAACTCCTGCACATGTATATTAATTGCATCATTAAAATATGATCTAACAATCTCCCCCTTTTTGATGATGGCAAAATAATATACGTAGATGTAAGGAAGTAAACAACAGTTGACTTCCCTGTTTGTTACTAGCCGACTTGGCTCCCCCTCAATGTGTGTAGTCAACTGGACTTAGTCTCCCCCTTAATGTGTGCAGTCGACTTGTACCTGTATTTTGTATAGTTGACTTGTTCCTGTGCAATACATATAAAGTCTATGCATGTAGCATAGTCGACTTAACCTGTTCAAAGAATAAAGAGTACCATCTATGCATGTAGCATAGTCGACTTGAACCTGCACATATTATCATTACAGACCAAAGAGGTCTATGCATAGTCAACTTGAACCTACACAGATTTTCATAATAGTCCAAAAATTGAACCTGCACAGATTGTCATAATAGTCCAAAGAGATATACATTCTCCCCCTTTTTGACATCAGCAAAGAGGGATTAGTAAGCAAAAAAAAACTATCCACACAGGCCAAAAAAACATCCAAGGGCACAGCCCAAAACAAAGCCAAAACAAGTTTGAAACAAAAATTGTCTGGAAAACACATCCACACTAGCGACGCAGGAAGTAAGTAAGAGTGTTGCAGATCGCCTCCTTCAACTATTCAAAGCTGGTGTTTGCAGCAACGCACATTCCATCTAGCCTATCATGAACCTCCTTGAAGGCTTTAACCGCATTCTCCCTTACCCTTTTCACAGCCACTCTGATTTTAGATACATCAGACCCAGTTTCCTTTGAAATAGCATGAATAGCACCCACTATCAACTGAGTAGCAGACAGGAGAGTCTTGATGTCTAAGAGTTGGGAGTCAATGGAGCTTAGCTTCTCACTTAGGTCAGAACTAATAAGATGTGGCGGAACAGCAGATGAAGGCTTGGAATCCAGAGGGGTCTGTTTTGCTTCACTCTCACCCTTCTTAACCCAGGCACCCTTGACACTCACATACCCCATACTAGAGAAAGCTCTAGAATTGTAGGACTTGGAAACACAGACAAAAGGGTAGTCAGAAAGAGGGATTTGATGGGCTTCCAGAATGTGGGTAATGGCCATACCAAAAGGTAAACTGGTGGGATCTTCAGCACTCCCAATCATAAAATTTATGAACCAGGAGGACAGCTTGAGTTTGAGTTTGGTGATGAGACAATAGACAAAGAAAGTGTCCCTTTAAGAGAAGGTGGAGAAGGAACCAGTTCTGGGGAGAAGAGTGGTTGCAACAATGTGGGCGAGAACCCGAGTTTCAAAACTTACATCACTAGGCCCCAATTGATTTGGAAGGGTTTCAGAGGGATTTTCAGCAATGCACTATTTGGCCTGGTCAAAGGAAATTTCAAAGTCCTCAGGCTAAACATTTTTAAAGAGAGTGGGGAAACCAGTGCAACGACAGAGAAAAATAGAATCGAACAGGGCACAGTCAAGAACAATGTGTTTAGGACAAGAGTTTCAAGCTTATCAGGTTTACTAGAGCGAAGATTAGCATAAAACATACGGGCTAAAGGCTCATACACTTTAGGCGGAGAAATAGAGAGAAATTTTTCCTACCCTTGATACACAAAGAGATCCTTTACCTTACAGTTGAGGGCCTCCATATCGTCAAGATCCACAATTCTTCCATGGGCGATGGGCTTATCCTTGAGAGAGAGAAAAGAATCCCTATTTGGGTATCCCAGAAATTTAGGTCGGAATCGAGAGAAGCAGAGAAATCTAATTTTGATTTCTTTGGAGTGGAAGAGACAGGAAGATCCTCCATGGGACGCTTACCAGAGGCTTTTTCTCCTAAGAGTTGAGAGTGTTCAGAGAACGCTCCTTGAGAAGAGGCGAAGCCCTCAGAATGATCAGACCCTAGGTCTACTTGCTCAGGAGGCGCTGAAGAGGGTTTTGCCTTAGAACGGGTGCTCTTTCTGGTGGAGGCGAAGGGGTTTTTGGAGGTTTTAGCCATGGGAGAAGAGAGGGTTTTCACAAACTGAAGAGAGAGGATGGAGATGAGAGTGACCCGAAAAGGCTTAACTTAAAGTAAGAAAGATTTGACGGTTGAGTACAAAAAGGAAAGAGTGTCAGATGAACGATGTGATGATTGGCTTTCCACCTTCGACTGCGAACTGATGTGA
This sequence comes from Nicotiana attenuata, assembly GCF_001879085.1. NCBI lineage: Eukaryota > Viridiplantae > Streptophyta > Magnoliopsida > Solanales > Solanaceae > Nicotiana > Nicotiana attenuata. Next base: position 49,197 of record NW_017672588.1, read on the forward strand.
AACAGAATAAAAAAGAGAGGGAAGGAATTGAAAGCGTAATTAAGGCACTGAAAAGTAGTAATTATGACAAGTTTTTGAAAAAGAACAATTAGGTCCTAAGAGTTTTTGAAAAACAAATTATCCCAAGTAATTTTCTCAAAAGGCAAAATCTTTCTTCCAACAAAGGTTTAGTAAAAATATCAGCTAATTGGGCAGAAGTGCCAACAAAAGCTAGTTCTATGTCACCCTTAAGAACATGATCTCTAACAAAATGATGCTTAATGTCAATATGCTTTGCTCTAGAGTGATGCACAGGATTTTTTGAAAGACAAATTGCACTTGAATTATCACAAAAGATTTGTATAGGTTTAAAAGAAAGTTCATAGTCACCCAATTGATGAGACATCCATAGGAGTTGTGCACAACATTGACCAATGGCAATATACTCAGCTTCAGTAGTGGACAAGGCGACTGATGCTTGCTTTTTACTGTTCCAGGATATTAAAGCCTTTCCTAGTAATTGACAAGTGCCACTCGTGCTTTTCCTGTCTTCCTTATCACCTGCTAAATCTGCATCTGAGAAACCTTCTAATTTAAACGAGTTAGAGCGAGGATACCATAATCCATGAGATACTGTGCCAATGAGATATCGAATAATTCTTTTTACAGCAGTCAGATGTGACTCCTTGGGAGCCGACTGAAACCTGGCACATTTACAAACGCTGAACATTATATCTGGTCGACTTGCGGTCAGATACAGTAGTGATCCAATCATTCCTCTGTATTTGGTTTCATCAACTGGAGTACCCTGTTCATCCTTATCCAAATTTGTAGCCGGACTCATAGGCGTGCCAATTGATTTTGCATTGCTCATACCAAATTTCTGGATCAGCTCCTTTGTATATTTAGTCTGACAAATGAAGGTTCCTTCTTCGGTTTGTTGAATTTGAAGCCCAAGAAAAAATGTGAGTTCACCCATCATGCTCATTTCGAACTCGCTTTGCATGAGGTTTGCAAATTCCTTGCACATAAGAGAGTTAGCACTACCAAAGATAATGTCATCAACATAAATTTGAATGATAAGATTACCTTCTGTTGATCGTTTAATGAATAGAGTAGTATCAATTTTACCTCTAGTAAACCCATGATCAACAAGGAAAGTACTTAACCTGTCATACCAGGCACGTGGAGCCTGTTTCAGTCCATATAGGGCCTTAGTAAGCTTGTACACATGATATGGGAATTTTGAGTCTTCAAAACCTGGAGGTTGTTTTACAAAAACTTCCTCTTCGATGAATCCATTCAGAAAAGCGCTTTTTACATCCATTTGAAACAACCTGAATCCTTTAAATGATGCGTAAGCTAGCAGGATTCGTATAGACTCCAGTCGAGCTACTGGGGCAAAGGTTTCATCATAGTCGACTCCTTCTTGTTGTGAATAGCCTTGAGCAACTAATCTAGCCTTGTTCCTTATGACTTGTCCCCCTTCGTTCAATTTATTTCTAAATACCCATTTTGCTCCGATGACAGATACATTATCGGGTCTGGGCATTAACTTCCAAACTTGATTCTTGCTGAATTGGTCTAGTTCCTGCATGGCTTTCACCCAGCTCGAATCCTTCAATGCTTCCTCTACCTTTCTGGGCTCTATTTGAAAGATCAGAGCAATATTTGCTTTCTTTTTGATGGAAGCTCTGGTTTTCATTCCTTCGTTTGGATCCCCTATAATATATTTCTGTGGATATTCAGGTTCGCTCCTCCATTCATTTAGTCGGACATGCTTGTAGTCGACTCCGTACGTTGTTCAGGATAATTGTCGCTGATTTGTTCAGTCGACTCAATTACATTTGCGGGATTAGTTGACTCCTGTGATTTTTCTTTATCCTGAGCTTCTTGAGTTTGATCTTTGTCACCTGCATTAGTTCCTTTCTCGACCAGGGGATTATTTTCATCGAATATAACATGGATAGATTCTTCTACGCATAAAGTACGTTTATTAAAAACTCTAAATGATCTGCTATTTAATGAATAACCAAGAAAATACCTTCGTCACTTCTTGGATCAAATTTTCCAAGATTATCCTTACCATTTTTATGAATGAAGCACTTACTTCCAAATGGATGAAAATAACTGATATTCAGACGTTTACCTTTCTAGAGTTCATAGGGAGTCTTTTTCAGAATAGGCCTTATGAGACATCGGTTGAGAATGTGACATGCAGTACTTACACCTTCAGCCCAGAAATGATTTGGGAGTGAATGTTCTAACAACATGGTTCTTGCCATGTCCTGAAGAGTTCTGTTCTTTCTTTCCACAACTCCGTTTTGCTGTGGTGAGCGTGGAGCGGAGAAATTGTGAGTGTAGACTTAATTGTCACAGAAGTCTTCAAATGCTTTACTTTCAAACTCGCCTCCATGATCATTTTGGATTTTTGAGATCAAATAACCTTTTTCTCTTTCAATCCTTTTGAAAAAGACTTCAAAATTTTTTAAGGCTTCATCTTTATGAGACAGGAAAATCACCCAGGTGAAACGTGAAAAGTCATCAACAATAACAAAAGCATATTTCTTGCCTCCTATGATAGCAGTTCTAGTAGGTCCAAATAAATCCATATGAAGTAATTGCAATGGTTTTGAAGTAGACACCATGTCTTTGTTTTTTAAAGAATTTCTAGTTTGCTTACCCATCTAACATGCATCACAAATATGATTTCTAGAGAAATTCAGTTTGGGTAATCCAATAACTAAATCATGTTTGGATAATTTTTCAATCAAATGCATGCTGGCATGACCTAGTCTTTTTCCGGGAAGAATTATTTTACCTAATTCGTCTTCGATGGCACAACCTGTTCTCTTAAATTTTACCTCATATCCCGAGTCACAGAGTTGACTTATGCTAAGAAGATTGTAGTTTAGTCCATCAACAAGATATACTTCAGTAATGTCACAGTTGTTGTTAAAGGGAATAGTTCCAGTGCCAACTATTTTGCCTCTTGAATCATCTCCAAATTTGACGCTTCCTCCATCAATCTTTGTAACCTCCTTGAAAAGATTTTTGTCACCTGTCATGTGACTGAAACACGCACTATCTAGATACCATTATCCTTTGCGGCTTACTCTGTGGTGTTCCTGCAATACAGAATTATCACTTTCTTTTAGGTACCCAAGCTTGCTTGGGTCCTGGTGAGTTAGTGTTACTGGGTTCAGAATTTTTAGGTTTCCAAACCCATCCAGACATAAGAAATTTACGAAAGTGACAACCAGAGTATTTATGCCCACTTTTATTACAGTAATGACATTTAGCCCCAGACCTGTTTTCAGGTCTTCCATAANATACACAAAGAGATCCTTTACCTTACAGTTGAGGGCCTCCATATCGTCAAGATCCACAATTCTTCCATGGGCGATGGGCTTATCCTTGAGAGAGAGAAAAGAATCCCTCTTTGGGGTATCCCAGAAATTTAGGTCAGAATCGAGAGAAGCAGAGAAATCGAATTTTGATTTCTTTGGAGTGGAAGAGACAGGAAGATCCTCCATGGGACGCTTACTAGAGGCTTTTTCTCCTAAGAGTTGAGAGTGTTCAGAGAACGCTCCTTGAGAAGAGGCGAAGCCCTCAGAATGATCAGACCCTAGGTCTACTTGCTCAGGAGGCGCTGAAGAGGGTTTTGCCTTAGAACGGGTGCTCTTTCTGGTGGAGGCGGAGGGGTTTTTGGAGGTTTTAGCCATGGGAGAAGAGATGGTTTTCACAAACTGAAGAGAGAGGATGGAGATGAGAGTGACCCGAAAAGGCTTAACTTAAAGTAAGAAAGATTTGACGGTTGAGTACAAAAAGGAAAGAGTGTCAGATGAACGATGTGATGATTGGCTTTCCACCTTCGACTGCGAACTGATGTGAAACAGAATAAAAAAGAGAGGGAAGGAATTGAAAGCGTAATTAAGGCACTGAAAAGTAGTAATTATGACAAGTTTTTGAAAAAGAACAATTAGGTCCTAAGAGTTTTTTGAAAAACAAATTATCCCAAGTAATTTTCTCAAAAGGCAAAATCTTTCTTCCAACAAAGGTTTAGTAAAAATATCAGCTAATTGGGCAGAAGTGCCAACAAAAGCTAGTTCTATGTCACCCTTAAGAACATGATCTCTAACAAAATGATGCTTAATGTCAATATGCTTTGCTCTAGAGTGATGCACAGGATTTTTTGAAAGACAAATTGCACTTGAATTATCACAAAAGATTTGTATAGGTTTAAAAGAAAGTTCATAGTCACCCAATTGATGAGACATCCATAGGAGTTGTGCACAACATTGACCAATGGCAATATACTCAGCTTCAGTAGTGGACAAGGCGACTGATGCTTGCTTTTTACTGTTCCAGGATATTAAAGACTTTCCTAGTAATTAACAAGTGCCACTCGTGCTTTTCTTGTCTTTCTTATCACCTGCTAAATCTGTATCTGAGAAACCTTCTAATTTAAACGAGTTAGAGCGAGGATACCATAATCCATGAGATACTGTGCCAATGAGATATCAAATAATTCTTTTTACAATAGTCAAATGTGACTCCTTGGGAGCCGACTGAAATCTGGCACATTTACAAACACTGAACATTATATCTGGTCGACTTGCGGTCAGATATAGTAGTGATCCAATCATTCCTCTGTATTTGGTTTCATCAACTGGAGTACCCTATTCATCCTTATCCAAATTTGTAGCCGGACTCATAGGCGTGCCAATTGATTTTGCATTGCTCATACCAAATTTCTGGATCAACTCCTTTGTATATTTAGTCTGACAAATAAAGGTTCTTTCTTCGGTTTGTTGAATTTGAAGCCCAAGAAAAAATGTGAGTTCACCTATCATGCTCATTTCGAACTTGCTTTGCATGAGGTTTGCAAATTCCTTGCACATAAGAGAGTTAGCACTACCAAAGATAATGTCATCAACATAAATTNCTTTTTCCAGGAAGAATTATTTTACCTGATTCGTCTTCGATGTCACAACCTGTTCTTTTAAATTTTACCTCATATCCTGAGTCACAGAGTTGACTTATGCTGAGAAGATTGTAGTTTAGTCCATCAACAAGATATACTTTAGTAATGTCACAGTTGTTGTTAAAGGGAATAGTTCCAGTGCCAACTATTTTGCCTCTTGAATCATCTCCAAATTTGACGCTTCCTCCATCAATCTTTGTAACCTCCTTGAAAAGATTTTTGTCACCTGTCATGTGACTGAAACACGCACTATCTAGATACCATTATCCTTTGCGGCTTACTCTGTGGTGTTCCTGCAATACAGAATTATCACTTTCTTTTAGGTACCCAAGCTTGCTTGGGTCCTGGTGAGTTAGTGTTACTGGGTTCAGAATTTTTAGGTTTCCAAACCCATCCAGACATAAGAAATTTACGAAAGTGACAACCAGAGTATTTATGCCCACTTTTATTACAGTAATGACATTTAGCCCCAGACCTGTTTTCAGGTCTTCCATAAGTGTTGGAACTAGCTATCATGAGATTAGCTGATTCCGTTCCAGTTGACTTGTAAGTCGACTGGTCCGACCGACTGGTCGATTTAGTCCTGATTGGTTCTTTTCCAGTTGACTTGTAAGTCGTCTGGTTTGACCTAACAGAACTGTGACTGGTGGATTTGCGCAAGATGTTAAGCTGCATTTGCAATTCCTCAAACTCCTCTTGAAGTACATTTTTTTCAATTTCACATACTTCATGTTTGAGTTTCCAGTCTTTGATTTCCATAGTGAGTCTCTTAAGCTCATTCATCATTTTTTGAGACTCTTTTAAGGTGGAATCAAGAATGTCCTGCAATTCATTACATCTTTCACAGTCATAAGATCTTACCTCGCTAGTTTCTCCTCTTGCCATAAAACAGTTTTCATTGTCTGAATCATCTTCATCTGTCCAGCATCCTGAAGTTTTGTTGATCTCATTTTCTAGGATTGTCATGAAGCAGAGATTTGCTATTTCTTCATGGTCTGAGTCATCCTCATCGCTCCAGCTTCCAAATGATTTGTTCTTGTTGAATCCTCTAGAGATCTTCCTTTTCAGTTCTGGACACTCTGCTTGGATGTGTCCAAATTTTCCACATTCGTAGCATTTTCCATCGTTCTTATCTTGTTCGTTGTATTGCATAGATCCCCTTGGTGGAAATCTTCCTTTCTTAGTATTTCTATATCTTCTCATTAGTCCATCCATGTTTCTAGACATCATAGCAATTTCTTCTTGTAGGGCTTCAGGATCATCAATTTCATTTTCAGTCGATTCAGTAGTGGTTTTGAATGCAACAATTTTCTTTTTCTCCTCTTGATTTGTCTTCTTCGGGTGAGTTCTTTCGAAAGCAATGAGCTCTCCTCGTAGTTCATCATATGATAACTTGTTATGATCTTGAGATTCCAGGGTGACAACTTTAGTCTGCCAAGTGGTTGGTAGACTTCTGAGAATTTTCCTAACCTGATCGCCACTGGTGTATGATTTGCCAAAAGCTTTCAAGTCACTGATTATCTTACTGAACCTGGCAAATATTTCTTCGATGGATTCTCCTTCCTTCATTGAGAACAGTTCATAGTCGTGAACTAGCATATTGATGTGAGGTTCCTTTACCTTGCTGGTACCTTCATAGGTAACCTCAAGTTTGTCCCACATCTCTTTGGCTATATCACAACTAGATATTTTCTCATATTCTTCACCACTTACTGCATTGTGAAGCAGATTTCTTGCCTTGTGATTTATTTGGACAGCTTCCAGTTGTTCCTTTGTGTATGAGTCTATATCATCAGGGTCAGCGAGTGGTGGAGTGCTGGCAGGCAGTGGGTAGTTTCCCTTCTTGATAACTCTCCATACCTTGACGTCGTATGCCTTGGTGAAGATTTCCATTCGGATTTTCCAGTGGGAGAAATGTTGTCCATTGAAGTAAGGTGGCCTTACTTGTGAAGTTCCTTCCTGAAAGAGAGCTCCTATGATAACCTGATTTGCCATGATCTTTTTCTCACAAGCTGTTAAGCAGAAAACAAAAGTGTGAGCCTTGCTCTGATATCAATTGAAAGTACAAGAGGGGCGTGAATTGTCACTAATTGAAATTAATAGTTACTGAGTTGACTTATAACTTTAGTAGTCGACTAAATATGGCAATCTTGCAGATATAACAGTTTGAGGTAATATGCAGAAAGTAAATGCAGAAATTAAAGACACCAGGAACTTTATACTGGTTCGGATTCAATGTGAATCCTAATCCAGTACCCTTGGGTTGCAAGGGATTTCTCTTCAAGCAAATGAGTTTTCTTTCGAGTACAGATGTGATGTATATCGCTTAGATTCTCTAGCACTCGTTTGATACAATGCCTCACCACTTGTATGCCCTCTTTCTATCCCTGACTTATTACACAGCAGATCTATGTAGGCTACTATGCTTGTTTGCAGTAGAATGTAGAGAGTTATTTTGGTTCGATCAAAGTATACTAAGGATGATGTTACACAGTACATTTATACAAAGATTAATGGTGAAGGCTCGTCAACCCAAGGGTTTTGATCCTTGGAAAGAATTGATTCTTTCCAAGAATAAGGAACTATCCGTTGCTTCTCTTGAGATCTTTTCCTTCGGCAGACAATGGAATTAACAAGATTTCTCCTTGATTGTTGGACCTTCCAAACTTGACCACTAACCGGATCTTCTAGCCTTTATTATTCTCCCGTGATTTCGCCAATCACAGATCACTTCGAATCATCACTTCGTTATGGCTGATTTGATTTCCCAGATTCACGGAGCTAATCCTGATTTGCTGATGTAGATTTGTAGCTTTCCTTGTACACCGTGCGTTCTATAGGTGGCTTCCCTTGTGAGAGATTTCCTTCTTTGTTCGACACAGCCATTTCGCTAGTTCTTCTTTACTTCTTTGAACTCCTGCACATGTATATTAATTGCATCATTAAAATACGATCTAACAATTATTTGTACGGTGTTCCTTGTGAGATTTATACTGATCATCGGAGTTTGCAGTATCTGTTCAAGTAGAAGGACCTTAATTTTCGTTAGAGGAGATGGCTAGAGCTGGTGAAGGATTATGATATCACTATTTTGCATCACCCAGGCAAGGCCAATGTGGTGGCTGAGGCTTTGAGCCGCCGGGCAGAGAGTTTGGGGAGTTTGGCTTATTTACCAATAGCAAAGAGGCCCATGGCGATGGATGTTCAGGCCTTAGCCAGCCAGTTTGTGAGGTTGGACCTTTCAGAGCCTAGTCGGGTTCTAGCTTGCGTAGTCTCTCGGTCTTCCTTGTTTGATCGTATCCGGGAGCGTCAGTTTGATAACCCTCATTTGCTTGTCCTCAAGGATAGGGTGTTGCATGGCGATGCTTGAGATGTGACCATTGGTGATGATGGGATATTGAGGATGCAGGGTCGGATTTGTATACCCAATGTTGATGGGCTTCGGGAGTTGATTCTAGAGGAGGCCCATAGTTCGCGGTATTCTATTTATCCGGGTGCCGCGAAGATGTATCGGGATTTGAGATAGCACTACTGGTGGAGGCGGATGAAGAAAGATATAGTTGGATTTGTAGCTCGGTGCCTTAATTGTCAGCAGGTAAAGTATGAACACCAGAGACCGGGTGGATTGCTTGAGCAGATAGAGATTCCGGAGTGGAAGTGGGAGCGGATCACCATGGACTTCATATCTGGGCTCCCACGGACTTTGAGGAAGTTTGATGTCATTTGGGGTATTGTGGATCGCCTGACCAAGTCCGTGCATTTCATTCCTGTGTGTACTACCTATTCTTCGGAGCGGTTGGCGGAGATTTATATCCGGGAGATTGTTCGTCTGCATGGTATTCCAGTTTTCATCATTTCAGACAGAGGCACTCAGTTCACATCGCGATTCTGGAGAGCCGTACAACATGAGTTAGGTACTCGAGTGGAGTTGAGCACAACATTTCACCCTCAGACGGACGGACAGTCTGGGCGCACTATCCAGATTCTTGAGGATATGCTCCGTGCGTGTTTGATTGAGTTTGGAGGGTCTTGGGATCAGTTCTTGCCATTGGCGGAGTTTGCCTACAACAACATCTATCAGTCCAGCATTCAGATGGCACCGTATGAGGCTTTATATGGTAGGCGGTGTAGATCTCCGGTGGGTTGGTTCGAGCCGGGCGAGGCTAGATTATTGGGCACACACTTGGTACAGGATGCCTTGGAGAAGGTTAAGGTGATTCAGGATAGACTCCGTACAGCCCAGTCCAAATAGAAGAGTTATGCGGACCGGAAGGTTCGTGATGTTTCCTACATAGTTGGAGAGCGGGTTCTGCTTCGGATTTTGCCTATGAAGGGCGTTATGAGATTTGGGAAGAAAGGGAAGCCGAGTCCGAGGTTTATTAGCCCTTTTGAGATTTGAGGCGTGTTGGGGAGGTTGCTTATGAGCTTGCCTTACCTCCCAACCTGGTAGGAGTTCATCCGGTATTTCATATTTCGATGCTCCGGAGGTATCGTGGTGACCCGTCGCACGTGTTGGACTTCAGTTCGGTCAGTTGGACAAGGATCTATCTTATGTTGAGGAGCTAGTGGCGATATTGGACAGGCAGATTCGAAAGCCGAGGTCAAAGAACATTGCATCTATGAAGGTTCAGTGGCGGGGTCAGCCGGTCGAGGAGGCAACCTTGGAGATCGAGCAGGATATGCGAAGCCGTTACCCTCATCTTTTCACTACTTCAGGTATGTCTCTATGCTCGTTCGAGGATGAATGAATGTTTAAGTGTGGGAGGATGTAACGACCCGGCCGGTCGTTTTTAGAATTTATGCCCCGATCCCCTATTAACTGCTTTCCCCGTGTTCATTTCTGCTATTTTTGAATTGCCGGGATGTTCGGTTTTGAGTTTCGAAGAGTTTTGGGACACTTAGTCCCTAAATGAGAGCTTAAGTGTTGGAAATTTGGCTGTAGTCGGAACAGTGTAAAGACGGCCTCGGAATGGAATTCCGATGGTTCCGTTTGCTTCGTTGGGTGATTTCGGGCTTAGGGGCGTGATCGGATTGCATTTTGGAGGTCTGTAGCTAATTTAGGCTTGAAATGCCGAAAGTTGGATTTTTGAAGTTTCCGGTTCGATAGTGAGATTTTGATCCGAGGGTTGGAATGGAATTTCGGATGTTAGAGTAGCTCCGTAGTGTCGAATGTGATGTGTGTGCAAAATTTCAGGTCACTCGGACGAGGTTTGGTAGACTTTTTGATCGAAAGCGTAAATTTTGAGTTTTTCAAGTTCTTAGGCTTGAATTCAATGTTAAATTGGTGTTTCGATGTTGTTTTAGGTGTTTTAAGGATTGGCATAAGTTTGGGCAGTGGTATTAGACTTGTTTGTGTTTTTGGTTGAGGTCCCGGGGGCCTCGGGTGAGTTTCGGGTGCTTGACGGAAGTTGAATTTGGACTTAGGAAGATTTTTCCATTGCTGAACTTGTCATAACCGCACCTGCGTGTGTGGGACCGTAGGTGCGGCGCCGCAGAAGCGGCTATTGGACCGCAGAAGCAGAAATTTGGTCCAGCTCCAGGAGCCGCAGGTGCGAGAAGGTTAACGCACCTACGAGACCGCAGGTGCGGAAAATGTGTCGCAGAAGCGGAAAATTGATTTAAGTGAGAAGTCGCAGGTGCGACCTTGGCTCCGTAGCAGATGCGGTTTTACTGGGCAAAAATGGGGCAAAATCGAGGGTTTTGTTCAAAACTTGGAAAAATCAAATTTGGAGCTCGGGGTAGGGAGATTTTGTGTGGTTTTTGAAGAGAAGATCATTGGGTAACGATTCCTTGTTCCTTTCTAGTTATATTCCATTAATCTTATCTTAGTTTTGTCATTTAAATTTGGATTTGGAGATGAAAATTGAGAAAAATGGGAAGAAAGTTCTTAGACCTAGAATTTAAATTTTGATGGGGAATTTGACCTTGGATTTGGATAACTTTGGTATGCATGAACTCGTGAGAGTATGAGGATTCTGAAAATATAAATTTTACCCGATTCCGAGACGTGGGCCCGAGGGGCGTTTTGGTCATTTCACCTAATTTCGCGCATTAGCTTAGAATTTATATGTAGAATTAGCTACTTGAAGTATTATTTACATTATGAAATTGAATTGAATAGATTTGGGCCATTTAGAGTCGAATACTCGCGGCAAGAACGTAGTTTCAGGTTGATTTTGAGCTGGTTCGACGTAAGTGGCTTGCCTAACCTTGTGTGGGGGACCTACCCCTTAGGATTTGGTATATTTGTTAATTGAAATGCCTTGTACGTAAGGTGACGAGTGCGTACTTGTGCTAATTGTTGAAAAATCCGGTTTCCATTAAGTACTTAGAATTGTGTTTCCTTTCCTGTTTACACTACTCGCAAGTTAAGCCTGTTGTTAGCATAGGGAAGCATGCCTAATTGATTTAACTGCTTATTTGTTCTACTGCCCTATTTGAATTATGTGCAGCATGCTAGGTTAAAAATACCTGCTTTACCTTGGTGTGAAATTTGATTGAATTGAGCATTCTTCTTATTGCTGCTGTGTATTTACTTTGGGACTACGGGACGGTATCCCGGGAGATCCCCCTGTATGTTACTTTGGGACTACGGATTTGTATTCCGGGAGACCCCCCCTGTACTTTTACATTGGAACTACGGGATTGCACCCGGTAGATTCCCCCAGTACTGAGTATTTATATTTGGGACTACGGATTTGGTATTCCGATAGATCCCCACGCATTTATGAGTTGAACTACGGGACTGCACCCGGGAGATCCATTGGATATTATATTTGGGGACTGCAGGACGGTATCCTAGGAGATCCACCGGCTGCTACCTCTGCGTTGAGCTGTATTTGTTTACCATGATTACTTGTTTCTGTTTCAGTTGTCGTTATCCTTTATATCCTGTGTTACTCTTACTGCTGTACTCATTTATGCTGCTCTTTTCTACACTGTCGAACATTATATTTTATTAAATCTCAGTAGGGCCCTGACCTTTCTCGTCACTACCCGACCGAGGTTAGGCTTGGCACTTACTGAGTACCGCTATGGTGTACTCATGCCCTTCTTGCGCATGTTTTTCATGTGCAGATCCAGGTACCTCTACTCAGACTTACCATCCTTGAGGCGAGGGGATCTTTCGGAGACTTCGAGTTATATCTGTCGCGTCCGCAGACCGAGGAGTCTCTCTCTATTCTCTCTTATAGTTATAGCCCTTCTGTATTTACTTTGTTTTAGACATTCTAGAGTTAGAGCACTATGTAGTATCCTTAGCTTGTGATCATGAGATTCCGGGTTTCGGGAAAAGTATTCGTTTTCGAGAGTTGAGATTGTGTATGCCGAGCGGCACTACTAAACACTATTTTATTCACTATTTTGGGTTTTATTTGTTTTTCTTCCGCAATTTGGTTTATTTTTCCGCATTATTAGGCTTACCTAGTCGTAGGGACTAGGTGCCATCACGATAGTTCACGGAGGGTGAACCGGGGTCGTGACATTTGAAGGACATGTGAGATCAACACTGCTCTCCCACCTATAGATAACAATTTGCCCTTCCACGATTGTAGTTTATCCATCACCTTGGTCATCAATCCCAGATAGTAGTCCATCTTTCTCCTAGCATAAAAGATGTGGCATCCTAAGTAAGTAAATGGATACTCCTGCCTTCTCATACCAGTAATTCTTTCTACTTTTGTGACCACCTGCAACCTTGCTGAATGATGCATATAAATAGCAGATTTACTCTTATTCCCCAATTGTCCAGATGCGGCTTCATATGCACTCAAGACTTCCATCACTAGCTGTAATGACAGCACTTGAGGAAGAGAATATTCTCTTCCTCAAGTGCTAAGTCATTAGCACAAGTTAATAGGAAAACCCAAGTCTGTTTTGAATTCTCTTGAGTTTTAATCTCCTCCTTCTCCCATTAACTTGTGCATGAAAGAACTTAGTGTTCCTATCACCATCCTTGAACCACTACATCCCTGATTTTTGTTTCCAAAATCCCTCCTCCAAAGTAAGGAATTTGATCAATTCTGCCTGGACTCTTTTTAATCTTTCACGATTCTGTTGAGTAGGATGAGCTTCATATTGTGCTTCATGTACCTGAACAACTTCTTCAATACTTGCTATCTGCTGAAATATATCTCCATAGGTAGCTTTACTCCAAACTGATAATGCCTTCTTCAACTTATGATTAAAGATGATAAATGGATTGGCAGCAAAGTCAGAATGCCAATTTTCACGTACCACATCTTTAAATGAATCATGTTTAACCAAAAAATTAAGAAATTCTAAATGATTTCTTCATAGGAATAGCGTCAATATCATATTTCAACTTCATTAGACTATGATCAGAACCAGTCTTAGGTAAGTGAATAACCTCCAAACCTGGGAATGTTTGTTGGAATTCCATGTTATCAAAACAACGATCAAGTCTTTTGAAGATGCAATCTTCTTCTACACATCTATTCCACCATATGAATATGCTGCCCTTGAAGCCAAGATCAATTAGATTGCAAGTGTTAATACAATGTCGGAAGTCATCCACCTCGTTTAAGGACACTGGTAAGCCACCAAATTTCTCCTCCTCATCCCATATAACATTGAAATCCCCACCTACAAGCCATGGGACAGTAATATCTCTAGCCATCGCATATAATGAATCCCACAATTCTATCATCTCTATAGCATCACACTTAGCATATACTAGTGTGAGGATGAGCTCTACATGAGATTCAGTGATAACCTTAACGTCAGCTGCTGTACCATATCATATAAGACAGTAATTTATAAAATTTCATCAATGAATCCCCTTTATTAGAAACATTTGCGACTTCTTGAGCAAAATCAATCTTCCTTCTATATCTTTCCAGTTTGCGAGCTTCTTGCATTGGTTCCATAAGACCTATGAACTCAAAATAATGTTGTCTATGCATTATGACAAGCCTCTCAAAAGCTTGTTGAGTACTCACTGACCTAATATTCCAAGTGAGGGCATCCATTACAAAGTGGCTTTAGTTAGGGCTCTTTGTGTTTGCACCCTAGCTGATGGAGCACTGGGGGTATCCTTAGCTGATTTCCTCTTTCCTTTGGTTGCTGCTTTGACCCGCTCAACGTGTCTTGGAGATAAATCTCCTTGACGAGCTATATAAAGAAAATTTTGGATAGTCGATTCCTCATCAAAATCTTTTCAAGCTTCACCAAATTTATCTTCATCACCCTTGCCTCCCAACGCAAGCACCAAGCTAATTCTAGTAGGTTTAGGTATCATTGAACCTATTGGTTGGCTCCCCTTACCCTTCTGCTGCTTCAGCTGAACATTTGCCAATGGAATAGTGTTACCTGTGTTGTTTGGCACTTCAACTGCTTCTCTTGCTTGTTGAAGGTTCTGTTTTTTAGCAGGTTCAATTCTAGCAACATGACTATCTTCAGTATGATCACTAGCTTCCCTTACTCCTCCTGGATCAATTGCCTGAACCTCTGCTCCTTTAGAGTTTACTACAGCTTCATTATGGTTCACCGTATCTGCATGTTTCGGGCTTGAATTCTCCTCCTCATTGGCTTTACCTTCTTCTTTGCTTTCCAGATTTCCTTCATTGTTCTTAGTAACACTAGTGTTTGATATTAATGCCTTCTCATTAACACCTTGATCAGCATCATCTTGCTCCTCATCTGTTGAATCTTCCTCACCTTGTGCACCATTTCTGTTTTAGGATCGTGATCATTATGGAACTCGCACCAGAAATTTGGGTTTCTTCTGTTGGGGTTCGATCTCATTTCTTTTGGCCACCGCACCTTATCTCCCCTTCTTAAAACAACTACTAACTAGGGTGTACTAACATTGAAACTGTAGCTACCAATCTTCGCTTTTGTATTTATGTCGTTGTCCCGTGTGTCTCGCTCCTTTTCAAATTTTGATGACGAACCCGCATCTCTGTCCCTTGATCTGGAACCGTACCTCGGGTTCTCCTATTTAGAATGTAAATCCCTTCCTGCTGCTCCCATGTAAGGTTCGTACCTGTTCTTACCGGACCTTTTTCAGTTTTTGGTCACCTTGAACTTACTCTTTCATCTCCCCATGACTGAGTGATAGTATCTTTTTCTATCCACAGTGTCGTACTATACCTGTTGTAAACATCATTCCAAGTTGTTGCAGGGAATTCTCGTAAGCTTTCTTTGAGTCTCCTCGTGTCACGCCCCAACCTCGGGAGGCGCGACCGGCGCTCAATCGAGTGAATGCAACTGAGCAAGCCTTATTAACACTTTCTACCCAACTCAATACGATTAATGAAACCATGCTTTCGTTTATTTAGACAATAGCAAAATCGAACATTCAACACTGTTAGTTCATTTTTATATCACAATTCTTAAATCATGGCTAAGTTTCCAAGATTTCATACAGTCATAGTTTAGACGAACTAGAGAATAGAGTTATAACACAGTTCATTAACCCATCCAGCACCCATACATAACCCACACAACGTCTACGGAGCCTCTATGGATATAAAAGACAAATTATGACAATGCCGGCAACAAGGCCCCGGCTATACCTCAAAAGTGGAAGTCTACAAAAAAAGATGTTTAACATAACCCCTTGAAGGAAAAAGGGGCTCACCAAGACTTCGAGAGGAGGACACTCCGCTACGCGCGATCGGCACTGTCCGCTATAGAGCCACCTACATTCATTTAAAAATGTAGCGCCCCCGGCAAAAGGGACGTTAGTACCATGGAATAGTACTAGTATGTATAACTAAACACCATCTAGTTAGAAAGAACTTTCATACAAGAATAAGGAAATCACAAGTATAACTCAAAACTTTAAACGATCACCACATTATCAAATAAAAGAATCATACAATTTTCACATCATTTTTCCATAGCTTTTAGTTTGGGGCATTTCACACTATTCATCATTGTTCATAATACCACCGCTATCTTGAGCGGAGTCCGATCTCGACCCGATCGGCTAGGTTGCCTCATTTGAGACATACACTTCAATCACAATCTCATTTTTCCTTTTTCCGAAATTCAATATCAGCATAATACCACCATGTGTGCGGCATGGCATCCGATCACGGCCCGATCGGCTAGGCCGCCTTACCACGACGTTGTTCCTTTCTCATTAGTCATCTCGTTTCAATCTTTATTTCACATATATCAATTCGTAGGCACTTGGGGCCACAACTATCACGTCATATATTTGGCACTAGGCCACATCCCACATCATTCCCAATTTCAATGCTAGATTTGTAATTTAGGATAATATGTGCACACAAGAGCAATTAAGATTGTAAGCATAGATGAGACTTCACATAGATGGCACAACATATGCAACTTCAATCTCAAATTTAAGGTCTAAGCATTTTAATACATGATTCATATTCCTTGCCCCTTTTCAAGTAATCAAGAATAGCACATTGATCATATTGAGACACATCTTTCACGCATATAAGGTTACAACCCCAAATTCATGTGAAACAACAATTAATACAACAATTCAACTTTAATCATACCGTATTTACACAAACACCGACGGAGCTTAATTTCTAAAAGATGGGGTTTTAGCCATACATACCTCAATTGAGCTTTCCCTTAATCCTAAAATGCTCCGAAATGTTTTGCACGTCAATCTATTTAAGCAATGTAGCACAATTGAACCCATAATTAGGAAAAGATCATAATCTTAGCTCGCTTGAGCATTTTATCAAGCATTGAGTGTTCATTAAGGTCTTATGGTCCTTTTATGCAAGATTACACTAGCCCTTTCCCCATGCCTCTCTATTTATAATTTCTACATATCTTCTAAGAACATATGCATGCAATGTAGTCACCCTTATCCCCAGGAATTAGCTCACTAATGACCCGTTATAGCTATGTTTAAAATTAAGAGCTAAGGTGATGAAGTCTTACCTCCTGGATGAAGATTTAGTTGCCTCACTTGATTATCTTTAATGTTTTAACAAGGATTTGTGGAGCAATTTTTGATGAAGAGCACTCCCCCTCTCTTAGACCCTCTTTCTCACTCTAAAAGCACCAGGAAATAGGCTCAAAATGAGCTATTGCACAAGATATAACGACAGGGGGTCGGGTTTAAAATTTAGAAATCTGGAGCCCCGACACAGATCTGTGGTCGCATATGCGATCACAGATGCGGATCGCAGAATGGACCACAAAAATGTTCCCAAAAACCTGAATAAACTACCTGAGTATACGACAAGAGACCGCATACCTGTTCTGCGGTCACATAATGCACCGCAGAACTCCCCCTCGCAAAATTCCAAGGGAATTATGCGATGACTATGCGGCCCGCATATTGATTATGCGGTCGCATAAGTGGCCGCATAGTTGACCTCAAAATTGACCAACACACCGCTTCACTCTGCGGAGACTATGCGGTCCGCATAGCTGTTATTCCTTGACTTTTTAATGCATAGATCAGTCCAAAGGGTCCGACTTTATAAATTTCTAACACGTATTCCTAACTTGTCACTACGAGCTCTCGGGTTTTGAGTAGAAATTTTCACGGGGCCTTACACCTCGTGGCTTCTGAGCTTTTTTTATTTAGGTTACTTGCTAATGCCATAGCCGCCCAATTGTCAGGTACGCGTGGTAACATCATTCTTTCACGCTGGAATCTATCCAGGAATTCCCTAAGTAGCTCCATATCTCCTTGTTTTATCTTGAAGATGTGCTCCAAACTCTATTCAACGTTTTGAGCTCCCGAGTGTGCTTTTATAAGTGAATCTACAAGCTCAGCAAAAGAATCAATAGAATTTTCAGGTAAAAGAGATTACCATTTTAGTGCTCCTTTTGTGAGTGTTTCACCAAAAAATTTTACCAGCACTGACTCAATCTCTTGCTTGGTCAAGTCGTTGCCTTTCACGCCAGTTGTAAATGCAGTTACATGATCTGGTGGATCGGTTGTCCCATCATGCTTCGGGATATCGGGCATCTTAAACTTTTTTGAAATTGGCAAAAGAGCGACACTTGGCTTCCATTGTTGTTGAGAATATTTATCAATATCCACCCCTTTGATTATGGGTGGAACACCAGGTATCTGCTCTATGCGATCGTTCTGCTCCTTGAGCTATTTCTACAAAGTTAGTACTAAACTTTGTAAATCAGAATTAACTGGAATACCAGACCTTCCATCGCGAGATTCGCTGGAAGTTCCTCCACTGCCCGAATTGGCGAGTCCCGAGCGTGGATTTTCTATGGTTGCGGTATTATTCGGAGGTGGAGTTAATGGTACAGTTTCCAACCCACTAACAAAAGCTTGAAGAGCATTGTTGACCTGTTCTGCAATTAGTAGCTTCAATGCTTCATCAATGCTTGATCATCCCCTTGTTGGTCATTGGCATGTGATGTTGATCTGTCAGGTGATCCTTCTCGGGACTGTTGAGGAGAGTTTCGGGGTGAAGGGACTGGAGTTCCATCCCCTTGTTGATTCTTCTGGTTCAACTGGTTTTGCTGATTTTGTTGGTTGTTGTCGTTAGCAGTCGACATGAGTTTTTGACCGAAAAAAGAATTTGGAAAGTAAAAAGAGTATCAGATTCCCGGTAACGGAACCAATTTGTTTAATCAAAAATTGTGTAATTCGGTCAAAGCTTATTTTAAGAAGTACTCGGTCTACTGATAATCAAGAAATTCTATGTTTACTTAGTGATAAGAAAGAAAATTAGAATATGAGATAGCAAAAATAGCCAATAGTAAGCAAAAGAAAGTAATTCTATTCCAATAATAATCAGAACGGGTCTGTACAAATGATATCTCTTTCCCTTTTAGAGGAGTCTATAAGTACAACGTCTTTCCCCTTTTATGACCGAATCGTTATGAGCATTAATGATATTAATGAGACGTTATAATTGGTAACCATAACTGTTCATGAAGATTCTGTAACATTCGAGATCATTCTTGCTCATTAATTGATGATTCATGAATCTTTCCTTTTTAATGTCTTGATTAATTCCGCCGTTACCTTTTCATGTAACCACTTAAACTTGAGCGACCATATCTTCTCCTCCCGTGGGTGATTTGCTCGTATCTATTACGACTCGTGCCTCTTTTAATGCATCTCTCCAGTTGTCGCTTTCTTACTGATCCATATTTCTTGTCATATCAACCACTCATATAAATCTACGTGTAATATTTATTTTTACCAATACAATTGGCTCTATCTACACTTGGTGTAATGGCAGAAGGCATGAAAAAGAATATGGAAAAGGATGGATAGAGCCTTTATGAATAATGAATGGGCACAGAGGTTCGTATACACCACTGTAACTCATGGATCAGATCACTCACCACCCTTGATCTGAATTTCTTCATCACAACAAACACACACACAAAAGACTTTAGATTTATAGATTTTTGGATACAAGAACCTGGTTTCAATGAGATAGGGAATCAAGTTTGGAAAGAAGAGGTTAGTGGGTCTCCAATGTGGAAATTGCACTGGAAGCTGAAGAAGACTTGCAGAAAGCTCTCACAATGGTCTTGGAATAGTGTTGGTAATATTTTTGAGAACACTAAAGCAATAGATAATAAAGTTAATGAACTGGAAGAGAAGTGTCTAAATGTGAGACTAATAGAATGGACCACAATAATGCCAATGCACAACTGATAATGCACATCAAGAGAGAAGAAGCTCTTTGTAGGCAAAAAGCAAGAATGAAATGGTGTCAAGACGGAAATGATTCAATTGCTGCTGAAACTTAAATTGCTTGTCAAGGGTAATATTTTCAGAGGACAATGAAAAAACTTGGGGCATCTCGTACCATTATGGAAATAAAAGATGCAGTATTATACTTGAGTGCGGACAATGCACCTGGACCCGATGGCCTCTCTAGGAAATTCTACGGAAATTGCTGGGAAACCATCTCAGCTGATTTATTTAACATGGGAAATGCACCACTCCCCAGATCTTTTACACATTCTTGTATGATTCTGCCTAAAGTAATTAGCCCTCAGAGATTCACTGAACTGAGACCAACCAGTCTCAGTAATTTTAGTTTTAAAATCTTGAATACAAGACTCGCGGAGGTGATTCATAAAGTAGTATCACCAAATCAGACATGATTTCTAAAGGATAGATCCATCACAGATAATAATTTGCTCACTTAGGAGATGGTACACAATATCAAGAAGCCTAATGTAAATGGCACTGTAGTCATGAAACTGGACATGACTAAGGCTTTCGACAGAGTTGACTGGGATTTTTTATGTCAAGTTTTTAGGCAATTTGGGTTCTCAGAGTTCTGGATTGATATGATTTGGAGACTTCTATCCAACAATTGGTATTCTATCAGCATTAATGGTTGCAGGTATGGGTTCTTCAAATCGGAAAGAGGAATTAAACAAGGAGATCCTCTTTCACCGTCTCTTTTCATCATAGGGGCAGACCTTTTGAACAAATTCATGGAGAAACTGAATAATGAAAGCTTCATTCCTTATTCAATCGATAGAGGATGTCTACTTATCACTAATCTCAGCTATGTAGATGATACATTCTTTTCTCCTCTGGTGATCCTCTTTCTCTTCTTGCTATGATGGATAAGTTGTCCGTCTATGAGAAGTGTTCGGGCCAACTAATAGACAAAAGCAGGTCTTTTTTTTTTGGTAGGACCTAATACCCCTCAGGCAGTTATTGAGGATATCAAAAAACTTACTGGCTTTTCTCAATCTGAATTTCCATTCACTTATCTTGGTTGTCCCATTTATTTTGGGAGGAAGAAAGTCAAGTATTTTGACAAATTTGTGTCTAAAATCTCAGCTAGAATGCAAAGGTGGTAGGGCAAAATGATCTCTTTTGCTGGTAGAGCAATTATGATTGAGACAGTTCTTCACTCAATGCTACTACACATTTTATCTGTGATACAGTTTCCGAAAACCACTATATCACAAATAGAAAAATTAATGGCTAACTTGTAGAAATTGGAAATGCACTTAGTGGGGTGGAGCTTTAGAACTAACGATACTTTGTGGAGGAATTTCTTAGTAGCTAAATATTGTCCTAGAGCTCATCCAGTTAAAAAGAAATGGCTTGATGGACAATCACACATTTGGAAAAGAAGTGAGGAAAGAATGTGAGAAACTCATAGTTTGGAAAGTGGTTAATGGAAAGTTTTCATTCTGGTGGGACAATTGGGTTGGCATTGGCAATTGGGATAAGCATGGTTTCTTCACTTGCAAGTCAGCCTGGAATTCATTAAGAAAGACCAAGGGAACTACTCTCTCTGCATCAGAAATATGGCACCACAAGCTTCCTTTTGAAGTGTCATTTTTCATGCGTAGGCTTCATAATAGCATGAAGCTTTGCAAAGATTTAATGTCACTAGACCTTCTAATTGCTGTAGCAACAATAACTACGCAACAGACGACATTAATCATCTTTTCAAAAATGGAGAACTAGCTAGCTACTGAAGTTTGGAATTTTGGAGTAATTTAGAGGCATAAAAAACACTCTTATGCACTGGTGGTTGATCAAACCTGCATATAAAGTATACTCCTTTATTCTGCAATGCTTGCCATCTGTGATTTGCTGGGAGCTATAGAAAGCAAGGTACAACTATAAGTATGATGGGGTAAAAAGCAACTCTTTCAGAGTTATCACTCAAGTTATTAGATGCTTAAAACATCTATATTTCCTCCTCTTAATCTAGATGGACAATGGCATAATACTTGTGAACAAATTGAGAAACTTAAGCCTAGCTTACAAATACAATGCATCAAATGGGATAAGCCTGTTAGATTTAAGTTAAACACTGATGGATGCAGTAAAGGAAATCCAGGAAGTGCATGTGGAGGTGGCATATTGAGGGATGGATGATACGGGAAATCTGGTTATGGCATATGTAGAGTTCTATGGCAAATGATCTAATAATATGGCAGAAGCAAAAGCAATTCTAAAAGAAGTTCAATGGTGTATGGGTAATGGGTATACTGAAGTTATGGTAGAATCTGATTCTATGATAATAATTGGAATGATCAATGGATCAATGACAGCTTACTGGCAAGTCAAGCATAATATCAAGAGAATTAATGAACTTAAAATGCAAGGGAACTTCTCTTTTCGACATTAGTGAACGTTGATAACTGATTATTTAGCTAACCTCGGGTAAAATACAAATCGTAATCTCTTCTTCACACAGGATTTAACTCTTCCTTTAAGAGTTAAAAACTATATGAAGAATGACATTGAAGGATTACCATGCTTCAGGATTAGAGCACAAAGGAAGAACTTCACTTTTGATTATGATTAAATTCATTTTGTTGGTTGTCCAGGTTTTAACCTCCTTTTTGCAAGCTAACCAAGTTCAAATTGTAAAGGAGGAGTCATCCACTTTTAATTTTCAACACAAATATTTTATTTCACCATCTAGGGGCATACTTTGTACAAGGATGAAATTCACATCTTACATGTAACACAAGGGGGTTTAGACAAATATCCACCCATTTTCCTTGTAATTGTATAACTATTAGAGTAATGAACGTGTTGGATTTTGCATTTGTTACTGCTGATATTTGATTTACCAGAATAATAAGTACTTTAGTCGTACGAGGATTCTTTGTTTAAATTTAAATTTAATAGGATAAGTTTGTTGAGATAGTTTAGGTTTTTGAATTCGAATATTTATTCTCCAAATTTTCTGCAGATTCTGTTTTTCAATTGGCTATTTAAAGCCTTGTTATGCTTAATAAAATTATTGAGAGATATTTTCAATCAATATTCTTAATATTTTTGCTGCCCCATCTTTTAAAAACTCAACAGTGGTATGAGAGCTTGATTGGTCATACGGGATCTGTGAGTTCTTCCAAAGAACTATTTTCAAATCATTTTTAACCAATATCAAGTTTTAAACCCATTTTAAACATGGCAAGCAACAGTCTCTCTTTGAATGACCCACAAACTTTCACTGGTGAAAAGTATCAAATTTAGTCAGTGAAGATGAAATCTTATTTTTGAAGCTTTTGAAAAATCAAAGAAAGTTGTGATCTTTGCAACAAATAAACACAATGAAAAAATAGAATGCAAGATTGAAATTGTTGAGCATTTTACATGTTAATTTTGAACCTACTGTTGCTGCTATATATTACATATCTTTGAAAGGCATGAATTTTTCTTCTGAAAAAATTCTACACCGCCAAGCCAAGATCTGGAGAAAAATCAACATTGGTTACCAAGTTGAGATCTTTCGACTTGATCCTTATGTGATAAAAATTTTGAGATTGTTTTTTATGCGCAAAACCAAAAAGAACAAGTCTTACATATGAATGCAAGTTCAAAAACACTTGAAAGAATGCACAAGCATAAATTGTTAAAGTAGAATTTGAGGAGGATCAACCCAATGCAGCAACAAAGGCAAGAAGGAGTGTTGGAGTTTGCATTTGTTACTGTTGATATTTGATTTATCAGAATAATAAGTAGTTTAGTCTTAGGAGGAGTCTTTGTTTAAATTTAAATTTAATGGGATAAGTTAGTTGAGATAGTTTAGGTTTTTTAATTTGAATGTTTATTCTCCAAATTTTCCGCAGATTTTGTTTTTAAATTGGCTATTTAAAGCCTTTTTATGCTTAATAAAATTATTGAAAGACATTTTCAATCAATACTTTTAATATTTTTGCTGCCCCATCTTTTTAAAAAACCAACAGAACGGGTTGGGGTCTATCTAAACCCCCCATCAATCCGATGGGGTTAATGTCACACCTCCTTTTTTTCCACCCCGAGGGGGAGTATAAAGGTGTTTTTCCAATTTAAGTGACATTATTCGAAATGTGATTATTTATTTATTTTTTCAGAGTCGCCACTTGGAATAGTTATTTAGTGTCCCAAGTCACCGGTTTATTTTAAAATCCCAAATCGGGAAAATTTGACTTTACTTAAAGTCTCCGAACCAGAAATTCTAGATAAGGAATTCTGTTAACCCGGGAGAAGGTTGTTAGGCATTCCCGGGTTCCGTGGTTCTAGCACGGTCGCTTAAACTATTAAAATTGGCCTATTATCCGATTTATTACATGTTTTAACCTATTGTGCATCTTTAGCTTTATTACCCTTTTAATTATTTTAATCGCTTTTTAGGATTATGGAATTATTTCTTGAACAAGTTACGATTGTCGTACACTTGCCGTTTTAGAACACGCCCACGCTACATGAAATGCACCCACGATCCGCGACATGTTTAAGTTTATTAATGTTCAATGTTGTTATAATCAGGTAACATGAAATGCACCCCCCGAATTTGGGAATTAGGTATCACAGCTACGTCGCGGGAATCGTACCCGTAGCTATGATGATTTTATTATAAACGCGCCTAAAGCAACTACGAAGGTTCAATTTTAATAGCAACGTTTGTGAGGGCCATGGATTATTTAATTTCTTTATGGCACACCTCAAACCTTTTCTATAAGGATTAGTCTCTTAATCTAATTTATGAGGGCCATGAATTATAGGTTTTAAGCATGGCACACCTCAAATTATTTTAAGAAAAGGTTTTATATATATATATATATATATATATATATATATATATATATATATATATATATATCTTAAAGGCAAGCTAAAGGTGCTCCTATTTTTATCTAATTTAAAATTAGGTATCACAACCACGTCACGGGAACCGTATTGCGTGCCTAAAAGCAAACTACGGTTATTCAAAGCATCTTCTATACTAGTTGGTATTAGTATGAGGGCCATGAATTATGGGGTTTGATTACAAATGGCTCACCTCAATTCATTTTAAAAGATTGTACTCGATTGCTTAATAAATCATTGGTACAAAAAAAACACTCAACAAATTCACGCCCAAAGGCAGATTATTCAAGTTCACGAAAATTCAAATATTAGTCTGCAAACCCAGATTATATGCGAGGGTCCAAATTGTGAGATTAATAATGAGACTAATAGTGGGTGGACGCTTTTTTTTGAACATTAAGAGAGCATCACAAATGGTCATACTCAAATTAATTAATTAGAACTCAAAGAAACTGACCATTATCAACTTTGAACCCAAGTATGCGAACTAAGTTGATAGTCACTACAACAAAAAAGGCATTTGGCGGCAATTATTTAGCGGCAATAAGGCAATTGTCGCCAATAAATTCTTTAAGCTGAAATATTAGCGGCACATGACCACTAGCCAGTAAAAGATATCCTTTTACCGACAATAAAAATAAATTGCCACTAAAAAAATTACTAATTTAAATTAATTTTATTATTTTTACGTTCCCTCCTAATAAAATAAATAAATATTTCCCTCCAATTATTTTGGACAAGAATTAACTATTCCCTCCAATAATTATAATTATCTAAAGCGGTTGCTTATATGCCGTTTCCGAAACGTACTCCTCTCAATTTTCACATATCGTGCGTATGCTTTTAATATTCGAAGAGAACACGAAGGTTGGGGACAAAGAAGATTCAAGTTAGCATAAGGAAAAATAATGACTCATATCACACTTCTCTGTGGTCAGATTGTGAAGTTTGTTTTTATTTGTTGATCTTTTGAATCGAAAAACCTAATCCATGGGTTCAGCCAGTCCAAGCACGAGGAGGTAGTTCTTTTTTTGAAGTTCAGTCCTTTTTTTTTTAGATGCTAACTTATTTTTTAAGGCAATTTATATTGGGAATTGTAATGGGTTCACTTGAAACAGGGTTTGGGGATTCTATTAGAACTTGAAAATGAAAATTTGGGGCTTTTTCCTTTTCTCATATTGAATCTCTGTCATTCTTGCAGGTGGTTGTCTTGAGTATGTTTCTTGATGCTTTAGTAACTATGACTCAGGAAATTGACCTCCGAATTCAAATGTCCTCAATGATATCTCTCTGTCTTTTTGACTACGTCTAGGTAACTTTTTCTTGAGGGTTTTTTTCGGGTTATTATCTCCATATTTTCTTTTAATTTTAATTTTTTGATTTTTGCAATTCCATACGGAGTCTTTAATCAGGTAATTAGGTAACTATGCCTATTCATATGAAAAGGTGAAGGAAATAATAGTCTTTGCCATGCTCTTTATGTGTTGGACAATATGATACGGTCCAAAGATGGAAGAATATGAATACGGTCATCACTGACAAAGTGCAAATAATAGGTATATGAAATATGGCAAACAAATTTCATAAAAATATCATTGGGTAACAGAGGTTATAGTCATTACTTTCAAGTTCTATTGGAATAAAAAATCCACATAACTCTTGGAGTTCATATTTACTGTAAACCTGACATTTAAGTCACGGTATAAGAACTATTTTTAGGAGAATTATATTGAATATTTATTGTAAAATGTTAAAAGATTTCACTTTTGGATAACTCAGCGTGAACATAATATATGTACCTTCAAATGACTTAAAAATCGAGTTAAAACTTTGAAACTAACAACGCTAATTCAACGGTAGTATGCATCTCCAATATCAATTCCATGATACCTGACTAAAAAAACGGTAGTATGCATCTCCAATTTTCAGTTAAATGTAAGTTTTATTAGTCTCAAAGCAACAAGTTATGTGAATGTTGCCACAGGGGCGGATCTACGTAGTCCGTGCCGGGTGCTGAAGCACCCATTGACTCCGGTGTGAACTATGTACAGTTATAAAGAAAAGATAAGGAAAATAATATAATAATAAATTTGTAAGCACCCTCGAAACAAAAGGGCTCATGGGTGCTTTGGTTCAAAGCTGAAGTTAAGAGCGTGCACGAGTTCGATTTCGAATTGAGATAGCATTTCGCTAATTCTGTCTTTTCAATGCTCTGACTTTGACCTTTTCTTTTTTTACTTTTCCTATTTCCTTTAGGCTTTATCTCATTCAGGATAAAGTTAACTTCTACTAGATACCAAATGACCAAACTCTTCTCCACTTCTTGGATTTTCGGCTCTCACATAAATAAAGAAAATACACCTTCCAGCGAAAAGAAAAAAGAAAGCTAACAATCTCTTATGCTTCAAAATAATTTCAAAATCAAAACGTAAGGAACAAGGTAATAAGATTATGTTTTAATTAAAGCTAGATACTGAAAACATTTAGTAGAGGGATGTGCATTTTTTTTTCCCATGCTTATTGTTTATGCTTTGTACAAAGTTCATTGCGACTTTTATGATTAGAAGTTTGTTTTGGTAGTGATAATATTAACAGGTGTTTTCTCACTAACTTTTTACACTGTCGCATTAGAATAGTCGTGCATTTATACTATATAATTGGTAGCAAATTTATGTTAAAGGAAATGATCACCCACGACCTTAAAATCCTGGATCCGCCACTATTGCCACTTTCTCTGCTCCACTATCAAAAGACCTTTGAGTTCTATTTGTTTGTGGTCAGCACTTATCAAAACTTAGAAAACTAGAGCAAAAAAGTTTCTGAAGGTCAGTAGCGTCATCTCTCTTTGGGATGCTGTAGTATTCGTTCATTGACTTGAATCATATGTTTGTAAAATAGCTTAGAGAAAATACATATGTATATATACTAAGATGACACTCACTGTAACTGGTGTAGTATACTCTATATTTCCACAATATCAATTAATTTGATTCAGAAAAGAAACGAATGTATATGCATGTGCATGTGCATATTTATTGTGAACTTCATCGTATTATGTTACATGGAGAGTTGAAGGTGCGACTTATTTATATTTGCATTGTCATAAATATTCTGAAGTTTGTTGTTGTCAAGTTAATTTCCTTGGTCATTGAATTTGGTCTTTAGAAAACTCAAAGCCTAATCCATTGGAATTTTTCAATCTAAGCATGAAGAGGAAAATAGGGTCTTCATTGTGCACTTGATAAGTTAATTAGTACATCTTGTGATGATTTGTTTTTAGTAAAGACTGTTTGCCACCCGATGGAGTTTTGATTCTTGATAATATGCATTGGATAAACGTTGAGTACATTAAGCATAATGACTAGATGTGCTTTAGAATATATTTTTTATATTTCTTTCTCCATTTCTGTGTTATAAGATTTGATTGCCCCCTTAATATATGCACGATAAACTGGACAGAATGTTTGATCAACTTACTGTTGAGTTGTTGTTGAGAGAAATATTTGACCGACTTACTGTTACATTGTTATTAAAGGAATATATGCGTTAATTGCATCTATGATGATTATAAAATAATTATTATTATGATACTAGTGATGATATGGCACCTCTTTTCGACTAAGAAATCTATTTATCTTTTTTCTTCGTTTTTGTTTTTGTTTTTCCTTTTTCACATTAAATTGTTTAGCCTATTTAATGACTTAAAGCCCCATGTTCCAGCAACCGTACAGCTCCTATCCGACCTTACCAATTCTCATTTTTAGTTTTTTAATCATTGAATTGAACTGAATGATGGAACAAAAATAAGATAACCTGGATATCTTGAATCTATTCTATTAGACAACTGACCTTTTACTTCTTTCTCATGTTTTAGTGGGAGGTCTGATGGAAAATGTAGTTTTTTTGTTAGTAGTGGCTAATAGAATTTTCTAATGACTAACGGCTATTCAGGAGAAGCGTGGAAAAGAGATTGTTTTGAAAGCAATGGGTCAGGCAATAAGCAAGACTTTGGCTATCGCAGAGATCATTAAGGTAGCTTGCCTGCTTTGTTTTTTCTTCCAGTGCACTTTCTGTATTGCCATATTCAGATGTAACTCAATGTTTTATTCTCTTTCAGAGAAGAATTCCTCGTCTGCATCAAGACACTGCTATCAGCTCAGTAAGCATCACTGATGTATGGGAACCTATTGAAGAGGGCCTTTTGCCGTAAGTTTCAAGTCTTGCTAGCTTTCTCTAAATTCATTTGTTTTTCAGCCCATGTTGGTGTAAGGTGTGTAACTGCCTATCATGTGGGATAATACTAAGATTTACCTTCTATTCTCCAATTAAGTGCAAATTGCATAGTTGTGGTTCTGATTCTTGAATGTTGGTTTTCTTTGTAAAAAGTGGAGCAGATTGGCAAGGTTCAGAAGGAATTCCATGTTGCACATTAATAACTTCTAACATCCTTTTCTTCTTATTAGCCCTTTTTCTAGCTCTAGCACTTTGATAGGAGTTGTTGGAGTAAAAAGATGAGTTATCTGGAGAGATGTGGAATTCTGATTCATATGTCGATCACATTACTACTTGTACTTGTCCCTTTCTTGTTTTTTGTCAGTTTCTGGATCATCTCAGAATCCCTCTCATAGTTGGTAATTAGTTGTAAATCATTGTTCTGCTTCTCCTCGACCATGTGAACCTGTTCCGTTCTAACCAATAGTTCTTCTCCCCTATTCATCATCTGGAAGATGCTAGGGAATTCTGGATCCTGGAGATTCTTTTCTTTCTCAGCTTCTATTACAGAATCAGCCCTTCCATTTTCCTTATTCTCGCTCATTGTATTATTTGTCTCAGCTGCAATTGTTATAGGTTGTCTCTGATTTTCAGGAAATTGTTCTGTTCTAGCTAGTAACTCATCTCCCATGTTCATCACCTGGAGATTTTCCTTCACAACTTCTGTTATAGTATTAGTTCCTCCGTTATCCTTGTTCTCCCCCACATTGTTAGTTGTCTCAGCTGTTCTTGTAGTAGGTTGTCTCTGTGGTTCAGGAACTTGATTGATTGGTATATAGATTTGTTTGGTCACTTTTTCTTTGTTTTGTGCTTTGGCATTGATCTGCATATGAGCTATTGTTGTACTACTTTCTCCTCGGGCACTTTCTTTCCCTTTGGTAGTAATCTTCTTTGGTTGTTGGTGGTTCACCATTATGTTAGGTGAGGTAGTTGGCTACTCTAATTTTAGTGATGGAATGTTCAAGATATCTTTTTCACATTATACTTTATCTTTTGACATAATTATTTATAATTTCAGGTCATACCGTCTGATGTTGGATAATTTAGCGGGTGAAAGATATTAAAATCATGAAAAGTTGCAGAAATCATTATGGCGATTTTAATTGTGGCTAAATTATTTTGTACGAATGTAGTAACTATTATTAATTCTGTACGAATGTAGTAACTATTATTAATTGTGGCTAAATAATTTATAGTTGATGTAAAAAGATTATCGTTAAAGATATTGACGTTTAGCGGCAATTTAGTTAAACATATTAGCCGTGCCATTAGAATGGAAGCTAAAAGGGCAAACTAAGATGTTTTCAGAAGGGATATTATGGTGATTTTAATTGCCACAAAATAATTGCCATTAAAGATGCAAATTTTTAGTGACAATTATTTTTAATTTAGCGGATGCTAAAGAAGTATAATTAGCCGTTTATATTGGAATTAGTAGCCATTATAATTGTCACAAACAATTGCCCTTAAAGATGTGATTTTTAGCGGCAATTATTTTGAATGTAGCGGCTATAATAATGGACGCTAAAGAAGTATAATTAGTTAATTAGTCATTTTGGATTGAATTTAGTAGCCATTATAATTGCCACAAATAATTGCCGTTAAAGATAATAACTTTTAGGGGCAATAAAAATACCGTTTACCAGCTTTTGCGAGAACAGCCGCTAAAGGCTTTGCCGACTCCAGTTTCAGCGGCAAAAGACCAATGGCCGGTAAAAGATATAGCGGCTATTATTATTGCCGCTAAAGCCATTTTGTATTGCCGCTAAAGGTCTTATTTGTAGTAGTGAGTGAAACAATGCTCTAACTTTACTGCTTAGCATATATGAATGTGAAACAAACGTGATACATAAAATTTAATTTGGCCCATTGAGATTCACATTGTAAATAATGACATCCTGCTTCATACAAATCAGTAGTCCTACATAGGACTCATAATCTGTACATCAAGTGAAAGAAAATAATTATAATAGCATTACAATGTACTATTAAGTAAAATAAATGATTCCTAATTAGAGCCTAGTGAATACATATCCTATATGAGGCCATTTAACTTTTGAATCTCCAAGGATGCTTCTGGACACTATTTTTGGGCCTCCATGTTTACAGACATGGCCAATTATGGTCAGATCTGCAAACTACAGCCAGGTAAGCAGTAGCAAACACATTTCAACTCCTAAAATTAAAACAAAGCTACATATTTCATATACAAACCACCATAAGAAAGCTTCTGTGAGTACAACCTTAATTTATATTTAACAAGAGATATGAAATTGATGAACTTCTAACAACTAAAGCTTATAACAACATTCAGAGACAACAGGGAGACAAATTTATCATTTTTTCCGCAACATTTCTGATACGGAATCAGCATCCAAACAAAATGAAACTTACAACAATGGACCAACTATATGAATGACAACAAATGGGACCGTTAACTCAGTTATCATACACATGAAATAGACTTCAAAGATCAAAGAAGGAAATCCAAGTGATTTGCATAGTTGAGATGACAGATTCATAAGGTTAGGCTCGAATATTTAAAGAAAACAAGATTTCATTCAAGGAAAACTCAGCAGAAGCATACAAGAGGATCAGCAAAAATACCTAGCAAAAGGAAACAACAGCCAAAAGAAATCCAAGAAAATCTGCAACTCTTAGCTCGAGCTCAACAGTAACAGCAGTGAATCCAAAATCAGAATTTTTTTCAGCTTCAGAAGAAAACCAGCAAATGACTCCAAAAAATAGCAAGGAACTCGAAAATTTTCTTCAGAATTTTTTTTTAAAAGAGCTGATTTCAGCCGTTTGTGTTTTTTTCACCCTTTTTTCCTGTGCCCTAATGATTGGAAAGAGGGTCTTTTATAGGAGAATTTTAGGGCAACAACATCAGATTTTCTTAATTCTATCCCACCTATTTTCAATTCTATGTTTGTTCACTTGGACCCCCCAATATTTAAACCATTCAATCAATTACCCCACTCCCCCTTTTTCCTAGAACCTTCCTAGGTAGTTATCTAAAATTCCCTAAGTTAAATCCCTGTATTAGCCTCCCAGCCCTTTTTTTTTTAGAAGTGGACTTGGGCCACCGGACAGGCCTCAGAAGTTTTGGACCCTTATTCGACCAAATCCTTTATTTAATGGGCCTGCCCGTTGTGCACTAACAAACCCCAGTCCGAGTCAAACAACCAAACCAACAAAACTGAAGAAAAATAGCAATCCAAACATGGAGCTGAGATAGTATATATATATATATATATATATATATATATATATATATATATATATATTTGTGGAACGGAACATATTAAAAGAAAAATGCAAATTAAAAACTAAATTACTGATTAATTAATAAAAACGCTAAAAACTCTAATTGAACTTATAGAACTACATAAAAAGGAGAAGAGGTTCGAGCTTATGACATGACCAATAATTGAACTTACAGAAAAGGAGAAAAGGGAATACCAATTGAATCCAATTAAGCCTTAGAATCTTCGAGAACAATGATGACTCAAACTCGAACTCCGGAGAACAAAAATCTTGACCAAACGGTGAGAATTGCAACGCGAATATTAGCCGAACTTTCGTTCATGGCTAATGATTCATGCAGCAATCCTCAACGTGTGCCAAAAAAGAAGCGAGGCAGAGGCTACAAAGCTATTTTCCGAAATCTGACCAAATCCATGAGATAGGGCTTCTTGATATTCAAACGAAACTCCTTTGTTGACAAACTGAGGAATTCGTGCAGGTTTTGCTATGAATTGAGGGTTTAATCCGAAAAGTTTGGGAAAAAAGAGGAAAGTTTGGATTTTTATTTTTGGATCTACAATTCGGAAGGATTGGGTGATCTTTTGGAGAAATCAATGCGGGAGAAGGACGAGGAGATGACGAAGGATGTAGGATTAAGATTTGGAGGCGTTTGGAGGTGCTCCGCCGCCGTGAGGCGATTTCCGGGCGGCGGAGCTACGGCGGAGTGGGCGGTGATTTGAGAGAGACGAAGGGATTAGGTCTAAAATTGATGGGGCTAAATGATTTAATGAAGACAGGGGTGTGTTTGGTCGTTTAATGGGGAATGGTAAATGAAACGACCTAGTTTTGGGGAGCAACTACGTCGTTTTGGTGATGTGGGGTCCGACCGGGTTTTACACGGATTAGGCTTGGGTCAAGGGGTCAGCTTGGGGAGAAGCTTTTGGGCCGAATTTAGGTGTAAAAAATGGCCCAATTTCAGAAATGAACCTCTTCTTTAATTCTTTCTTTTATTTTCTAATTTTTCTTTTCTTTCCCTCTCTTCTTTTTTTTAAAAGAAAAATTAAAAATCCTAATAATTAAAATCCTAAATTATCCAAAATTTGAAATTAAACTAATTAACTAATTATAAAAATTAGATACATCACTTAATTCTAAATTAAAAGAGAAAAAAAATCAATAAACTAAAAATTAAGGGACAAAATGTAAAATGAGCTATATTTTTATTTTTTTTGTGATTTTCAAGTTTCTATAAAATAAATAATTACTGATTAATTCTAAAAAATATAAAAACTAATCCTAAATGCAATGCATGATATTTTGGTATTTTTTCATGATTTAAATAAAAATTAAACATGCACAGAAATGCAAATAATTAAGAAAATTCTAGAAAAATTCTTAAAAATGACAAATAATTAACAGAAAAATCTATTTCCTTAGGATTCTATAGGAGTAATTCATATAGGGCAAAAATTAGGTGCTCACGGTTAACGAAAAAAGAAAGTGCTTTATGCCTAGAGCTGAAAGGAAGAATGAGGCTAGCACCTTAGATCTATCCTTGTTGGAGGTGATTGATGAGGACATGTTGATGAACCTCCCTGCAATTTATGGCTAGGGTAACCACCATATCTCAAGGAAGGCATGCACTGCATCATGGGTTTTGGCTTACTCCAGTATTTGCACATTTTGGCATCCCAATTAGTGAAGAGAAGAAAGGGCACAAGAAGGACATGTTTGATCACACTACACTGATGGAGTGTGATCTTCTGGACAAGAAACTTGGTACAAAGAGCAACAGTCTGATCACACAGTTAATCACTGAGTTGAAGGAGGCAAAAGAGGAAATAAGTAGGCTGAACAGGAAGAATGCCACTTTTTAGCAGGAAACCAAAAAGTGCGTCGACACGATGCTTCATGATAAGAGGCTGCTTCAGCTCGTCTTGATCGACCACTACAACTTATATTCCATGCCCTTTCTCTAGCAAATAAACCTGGTCTTTAATTAAGTCATGTTCTTCATCCTGCCGTTAGTACTTTCTAAGACCAGTTTTTGAATGTTATTCTGTTATCTTTTCTTTATTTTTGTGTGGCAGTTGACGGGTAGTGTAATTGTCTTTTAGTTTGGGCCCATGGGGCTTAATGCGGCACAATACAAACTCAATCAATAAATATAATTTATTTTTTTGCGATAATAAAAGAAGGGTACACCAATACTTGTGTTGAACTTTGGTACCAAGAAAAGCAACAATTTGCAGTCAAGTATATCTTTATAATTTTATTATGCATGATTAAGACTAACTAACGTGGCTCACAAGTGCTAATTAAAAAAAGGCAGCCTTGAAAGACTAGCTACCAAATCTTCATACAACCATATTTTAATGTTTTATATGTTATTAGTTCCTTTCCCATTGAATTAATAGGATTTGAACAGTTGTGATTACTCGAGTCTTTCACATGATAATTCATTTGACAGATATTTAAGTAAAAACCCACTAATAAAATTGTTTGACCCAAAAGATATTGAAACCTTTTTTATTAAATTAATTAAAGAAGATGAAGAGATAAATCTCAGCCAAGTATAATAAACTCTAGACTGAAAGACATAAGGGACGAATAAGATGAATAATGTTTCTTGATGTCATGAAAGCAAATGATTCATCCCCCCTTTACAAAGTCTTTCCCTCCTATTTATAAGGGACAACCCCCTCTTCACCCCTAAAAGATATAGCATAGGGAATATCCGAAAGTATATTCCTACTGCCTCCTGTTGTGCCTACACTACTACAAAAGTCGTGCGTCTTCTAACCGATGTCGATCGTCGCTGTCTTCAACGGCCACAGGACGTTGTGGTCATCCAAATTTGGACCTATACAGTTAGTTCCTTCGCTTGTTGAGGTCGCGACCTGATGCGTCCTCGATAAGCAGACTCCGCCCTCATCTGCGGAGGAATTTGCTTTACGAATCGCAATGGTTCGGCCGACAACGGAAGGTTAGCGTGCTCAACGATATCCTGGATGGTGTGTCTTGTTGGGAAATAACGTCACTTCCACGTGCGTCATCATTATGTGTGTTTTCGAGATAGAGGCTGATGGTTTGTCGCTTCGATTTCGGTGCCATTTTGTAGCCTTCCGCTTCGATTCTGGCGCCACCCAATCCTATAAATAGGTGGAGGGTTTGTTTTTTCAAAAACTCTTGGCCATTTCGTCTCTGGTTATTCCTTCTCATCCCTTCCGTGTTTGCTCTAACGATTTCTTTGCTTTCTCTCTTCCATTCTCCGTTCTTAGCTTTTTCTATTGTATTAACACGTCTTCCGCCATAGATCTGCCTAGAACACATCGATCTCGTGAGGGGATTTCTGACGCCACCCCGTTGTCCATGGCGCTCCCCTCTGGTGGTGAGGACGTGATGGTGGAGGAAGGGGATGGTTTTCCCACTGTCACACCTCCTTTTTTACACGCCACCCCCGGAAGAATAGTGTATAAGGGAGTTTTTTCACTTTAAGTGACATTATTCGAAATGGTATTATTTAATGATCAGAGTCGCCACTTGGGATAGGTTTGTTTCTGGTGTGCCAAGTCACCGGTTTATTTTCAATCCCAAATCGAGGAAAATTTCGACTTTCCATGTGAAGTCCGCGAACCAGAAATTCTGACTAAGGAATTCTGTGAACCCGGGGGAAGGTGTTAGGCACCCCCGGATTCCGTGGTTCTAGCACGGTCGCTTAAACTATTATAATTGGCCTATTACCTGATTTTAATATATGTTCAAACCTATGGTGCAATTTTAAATTATTTATCGCTTTTAATTAATTTTTTAAGGAAGATTGAACGTCGTTTAAAACGTGTCTTTGGATTGCATCACATGAAATGCACCCGTAATCCGAAACACATTTTATTCAACGTTTTAGGATTTGGATTTGGGTCACATGAAATGCACACCCGAGTTTAAGAAGCTAAAATTATTAAATAACGCGCCTAAAGCAACTAACGCGCTGTTAACTTTGCAGGAGGCCATGAAAATTCGCTAAATGGCACGTCCCGAGTTATAAGAATTTTAGGAAATAATTAAAGAGGGCCACGCAATTTGTGATTTTATTTGGCGCGGCGCACCTCGATTCCATTTTTAAAAGGACATTCGAACTAAAATTCGGAGAACTATTATTATCTATTATGGGTCAACTCCTATTCTAATTAAAGGACTTAAATAATTAACAAAGCTATAACTAAAATTTCAATTAATTAATTAAAAGGCCTACATGGGAAAGGCTCAATTATTTTAATCAAAGGGGAGGTTAGGCCCAAGACAAAGAAACCAGCAGCCCGATAAGAAAACAAAATATTTGAAAGAAAAGGCAAGTTTGGGCCCCAACAAGCCCAGACTCGAACAAGGATAATTTCAATTTGAAAATATCCTTAGCTCGAGTCCGCCACTTAACTTGGAAGGCCAAATGCTCACACTTCAATTTTTAAAAGAAGAATCCATTAAACCCAAAAAAAGGACAGCAACCCAGGACTTTCAAGGCTTTGGGCTTAAATCAAGCCCAGTCTTGGATGAAGAGAAAGCATAGAAGACCTGGCCCAGGGGTCAAATCCCTGGAGGCCCAAACACCTTACCCCAATTCCTGACTGGCTAATTGGTTTAGGCCCAGTAAGCCTGAACCAAAACAATACGAGCTAAAAGGCCCCTGGATTCCACATCGAACCCATATAGCAACATAAATCAACTTTTTCAGCATCATTATCTTGGCAAATAGCAAATCATCGAAATTGACTTATCAGATCTGCTCAATCAGCAAATTAACAGTAGCAATCAACCAAGTTATTCTTCTTACAATTAGATCCTATAAATTCTCTCAACATTGATAGGTATTAAACCAATAATCTCAATTCCAATTTCTTCACTTGAATTCTCAGAAACCATACTAAAACTTCCAACCTAATCATTAGTTAACTAAAAAAAATATTTAAGATCGAGTGTGAATTACAGAGACATGCATGCACCTAATTCCTGAACCAACCTCAAGATCTTGGAAATTCCAATCCATTTAAACTATTCAAAAGCCAGTTTCTAACCAAGTATAATGATACACATCCAAATCACAAACAGGGACTATATTTTATCACAACAAACTCTGATTTCGAGCTACAGGACCAGCTGACCCACTCAAGCATACTACTACATGTTTAACATTCCGTGCACACAGGAGCTTCCATTTACCATTACATAACCAAAAATCCAAACGTTCTTTCTAAATAGCTAAAGCAGATTCAAGTCATTGAGTATGGATGAACAACTTAACACATTCAACAGAAGAATAATGAATTATTTCGCAACAGGAAAAATAAAGGTGTAAACAGCAGAAGCTAATAGAATTTTAACATTTAAACAAGGTTTCTATTCAAATCCCAGCTCGAATTTCCAACTCTGTGTACAAATTCAGTCTGGTTCTTGTAGCACCTCATTTGTTAGCAAATGGTATGAAGAAATACCTGAAAGTGTGAGGAAAGTACAGCAAAATAGTCAAGGACCAGCAGCAGTAACACAACAAAGTATTGACCCAGGAATAAACAAGGAGTGGCTAGCTTTAAGGCAATTCCGAACCAGCAAAAATGTTAAATGAAGTCCAGCAATTAAAAATCAACCCAAAAATGACCTAAGCACTTGAACACCAAGCAGATTCAATTCTTCAGTTGCTCATGAAGTATTTCAGAAGAACATCTTAGGAATTTCAGGGATTTTTGCTAATAGAACAATGAATTTTTGGAGTTTTTAGCTGCCTATATTTCTCTACTTTTAGCTCTTCAAAATCTGTAGGCTCCAATCTCTCTAATCTCTTTGGCTCTCCAATCTGATTTCTAATATCTATAGGATCTGATTTTTTTTTTAACTCCTAAATTCTGCAAGCTCTCTCATTCTTTTTGCTCTCAAAATCTGACTTGCCAGGCAAGAATACAATGCCTTTATAGGCAAGCAATTAGGGCAGCCCTGCTCATTTTTTGTTTGCCCCTTAGGTCCTTTTTGATTTATGCTTTTTGCTTAAAAGTCCCTAGGATTCTGACTTGTTTTCCTAGTTATACTACCTAGGGCACGATTGGCTGCCGGCCGCCGCCATGGGCGANTAAAGTGGGCCACGCAATTTGTGATTTTATTTGGCGCGGCGCACCTCGATTCCATTTTTAAAAGGACATTCGAACTAAAATTCGGAGAACTATTATTATCTATTATGGGTCAACTCCTATTCTAATTAAAGGACTTAAATAATTAACAAAGCTATAACTAAAATTTCAATTAATTAATTAAAAGGCCTACATGGGAAAGGCTCAATTATTTTAATCAAAGGGGAGGTTAGGCCCAAGACAAAGAAACCAGCAGCCCGATAAGAAAACAAATATTTGAAAGAAAAGGCAAGTTTGGGCCCCAACAAGCCCAGACTCGAACAAGGATAATTTCAATTTGAAAATATCCTTAGCTCGAGTCCGCCACTTAACTTGGAAGGCCAAATGCTCACACTTCAATTTTTAAAAGAAGAATCCATTAAACCCAAAAAAAGGACAGCAACCCAGGACTTTCAAGGCTTTGGGCTTAAATCAAGCCCAGTCTTGGATGAAGAGAAAGCATAGAAGACCTGGCCCAGGGGTCAAATCCCTGGAGGCCCAAACACCTTACCCCAATTCCTGACTGGCTAATTGGTTTAGGCCCAGTAAGCCTGAACCAAAACAATACGAGCTAAAAGGCCCCTGGATTCCACATCGAACCCATATAGCAACATAAATCAACTTTTTCAGCATCATTATCTTGGCAAATAGCAAATCATCGAAATTGACTTATCAGATCTGCTCAATCAGCAAATTAACAGTAGCAATCAACCAAGTTATTCTTCTTACAATTAGATCCTATAAATTCTCTCAACATTGATAGNTTACAGAGCTATCCAGACTTACAGGTTGAGTCAGTTACTCTATATTTCTTCCATGTCTGTTATGTACTTATTTATGTGCCCTACATACTCGGTACATTATTCGTACTGACGTCCCTTTTTCTTGGGGACACTGCGTTTTATGCCCACAGGTCCTGATAGACAGGTCGAGAGTCCTCTAAGTAGGCTATCAGCTCAGCGGAAGGTGTTGGTGCGCTCCATTTGCTCCGGAGTTGCTTATGTGGTCAGTGTGATTAGGACATGTACTGATTAGTATGGCGGGGCCCAGTCCCGACCTTTATGATATTTATGTACTCTTAGAGGCTTGTAGACATATGTCGTGTACGTGAAAGATTGTACGGCCTTGTTTGCCTATGTTTTGAGTTTATAAATAATCATGTTGGCCTATTAGGCACGCATGTCACGTGTATATGATGATGTAATAAGAAAGATACGTTACATTGGTACTCGGTTGAGTAAGGTACCGGGTGCCCGTTGCGGCCCATCGGTTTAGATCGTGACAAAAGTGGTATCAGAGCAGTTCTGTTCTAGGGAGTCTACAAGTCGTGTCTAGTAGAGTCTTGTTTATGGGTGTGTAGTGCACCACACTTATAAGCAGGAGGCTACAGGGCATTTAGGACTGTCACTCTTTCTTCTTACTCTAGATGGTGTGGTAGATCTCACTTTTATGAACTCAAATCCTGAACTTCTATTCGTAATAAGATAATGCCTAAATTCTGAAGGATGATCGATAAGAGATATAGCTGTGAAAGTGTTGAGTTAGAGGAACTCGATTTTTGCATCTTGCTTATGATGAGTAAATGAGAGTCTTCAGCAGATCATGTGTGTACTAAAAAGTGTATGTTTCTTGATAAGGAGCTTTTAGGAAAGAATACTTATCCATTATTATGGTAAAAAGGAATAACGGAATCGAAAGTTAGACACAAGTTGCAGCAAGAAGACAGGTGAAGAAGGGTACGAGGTACCCAGTTAATAAATATTATCCTTAGTTACCATTCAGGAAGAGAGATGTAAGTATTTTGACTTACCTTCAACAGTAGCAGAGGTATGTATAATTGGCCACCCCGATTTGGGCTATGCTCTATGGGAGCTAACAAATATGGTTTAAGAAAAGGACATAATATCACGATCCGGATGGAGTTAGAGTGAGCCAAAATGGTGGATGAATTATTTGCGTTAGTTTATATTTTCGAAGGATATTGCAAATGTACTAATAGATCTCCTTATGAGACACCCAGATGGTCTACACTAAAATAGTACAGCTAGATATGAGTACTACAAAGATAGGAACTAAAAACCTTGAGGGGATAAATATTACCTTAGTATGGCTCTCGTCCCTAGCAGAGGGAGAATGTTAGGCAGTCCGAAGAGCCGGTACATGGAGCAAGGGAAGGTAAAAAGCAAAAGAATGTCTTGTTGAAGCTGTCAAAAGAAAAGGATAGGCAGAAATATTAGCAGGAAAATAAGAATAGAGAGATAAGGAAGCATTATGAGTAACATGTGATACATGGATGACAAACGGTAGATCAAAAGATGACAGTATTATAGAATCTACAGTCAAGTGAAGAAAGAAACGAGAGGTGACAGGCCTTGAGACAACAAAAGAATATAGGCCATAAAGTCATATCCTCATTTCGAGAAATAAGTTCGCAATTTTGATGTGATTACCAAAAGAAAAAGTTAGATCCCAGAGTA
Organism: Nicotiana attenuata; assembly: GCF_001879085.1. Lineage (NCBI taxonomy): Eukaryota > Viridiplantae > Streptophyta > Magnoliopsida > Solanales > Solanaceae > Nicotiana > Nicotiana attenuata. The sequence continues at coordinate 89,832 of NW_017672588.1, forward strand.
ATAGAAACCAGTATGGATTGATGAAAAAACTAAACATGAATTAGGGACTGAGTGATTGGATAATAGTCGCCATCATGAGAATTTCATATTTCGTTCTGACAATAGTAGAATGGACAACAGAAGAAGATTCATGAGTAATTCAGAGAATGGTCATTCAGGAAGACGTTTCCCTAAAGCAAGCAATGTGGGCCAAGTTAAGCTTAAGGGACTGTATGTACCAGTTACATTAAGTGTCACCCTCGTGAATAAGGGAAGTTCACGAAGAGTCGCCTAGATGGCAAGGGAAGTTCTAAACTATTCGGAAGACATATGTTATGAAAATAATAAGTGGATCAGTCAACATTCGAGGACGAATGTTCCAAAGGGGGGAATAATGTTATGCCCCGCAGTATTACGTCGATGTTATGCTCTCCAGTAATATATTAAGATAATGTTACCCTCTGGAATAATATATTACGATGATGTTACGTCCCGCAGTATTATATTACGATCATGTTACACTTCGCACTATTAAATTACGACGATGTTGCGCCATTTGGTATTGTACGTTGAATTTGTCATAAGGTAATTGACATCATTCCAAGTAAAAGATTATTTGGAAATTATAAGGATTATGCTATTTCATAAGTGATGAATAAATTCGTGAAGGTGAAAGGGGAAGCAAGTCAAAGAAAATGAATTTTTATCCATGTTTGGCATGTGGGGGTAAAATACGGGTCGAGCATCAATACCCGATATTTACGGACTAGTACTATACAAGGTACCATGTGACCATGATAGTGGGATATATAAAGGGTATTAAAAATATGTTGAATTTTAAGTAATTTAAGGTGATTTATTATATTATGGGGGTAATTGGTAATTACCGGATAATGGGACATTACCCACTTAACTAATAAGTGGATAAAAATTAATAAATTTCACCCCAAAAACATGGCACAAAGCCACAAGACTAAGAATGACTCTTAGTCATTTATGCCTAGGTGGCAACCTAAGGTAAATTGGAATTTGGCATACCAAGACTTATAAGTCTTGTTACATCCTTCATTTGGACAAAAATAGAATCAGAACATCAAAAATCCTAAAGCAAAAACATACAACATATTTACTAATTCAAGACTTTAGAGAACAGAAGCCTGATTTCGTTCAAGACTTCAAGAACAGATTCAATCCGATTTTGGGGTTATAAATTCAATCCATGAAGGTTTCCAACGGAAATTGTTAGAATCGTAGCAACGTAAAATTTTGCGGTTACAAAGAGTGCGGTGCAATATTCAAGGATATTATACAGAGTTTTCCCTACTCCAGGTATGTTAAGGCTATCCCTTCTTTCTTTTTGGCATGATCTATACGACATGAACGAAACGAGAAAATGCACAACTTCCATAAATTACGCTATTCGTAGAAATGCTAGAGATGTGTATATTCTTATCCTCCCATATGTCATATTGTTCTATCATCTGTTCATGGGTCTCAAAAATACGTAAGTTGGTAAAGTTTATTTCATGATATTAATCAGAGGCATAATGGCCTTATGACATACCGAGAGATTTTATTAACGTATTTCATATGCATTTCATGCATTTATACATGCACAGTGACCCATGACCAGACGGCGTTATATACGCGTATATATGTATATTATATTTATATGGGATATGTGAAAAGGTTATGGCGTTATATACGCACCACCACCTGATCAGCTAGTATACGTTGGTGATTTTGCCCACAGTGGCCGAGATGATATGATGGGATGCCCTCAGAAGCCTGATGATGTTATGAAATATGTACCTATGCACGACATGACATTCATACGCATATGCATGACACTATAATTATTTCATGATTTACAGAGCTATCCAGACTTACAGGTTGAGTCAGTTACTCTATATTTCTTCCATGTCTGTTATGTACTTATTTATGCGCCTTACATACTCGGTACATTATTCGTACTGACATCCCTTTTGCTTGGGGACACTACGTTTCATGCCCCCAGGTCCTGATAGACCGGTCGAGAGTCCTCCAAGTAGGCTATCAGCTCCGCGGAAGGTGTTGGTGCGCTCCATTTGCTCCGGAGTTGCTTATGTGGTCAATGTGATTAGGACATGTACTGATTAGTATGGCGGGGCCGAGTCCCGACCTTTATGACATTTATGTACTCTTAGAGGCTTGTAATCAGATGTCGTGTACGTGAAAGATTGTACGGCCTTGTAGGCCTATGTTTTGAGTTTATAAATAATCATGTTGGCCTATTAGGCACGTATGTTACGTGTATATTATGATGTAATAAGAAAGATACGTTACATTGGTACTCGGTTGAGTAAGGTACCAGGTGCCCGTCGCGGCCCATCGGTTCTGGTCGTGACACAAACTCCAAGACAAGTAAATGCTATGGAGGGTGTCAACTTGCTAGTGAACAAAAGAAGACAAAGAAGTCAACAGAACCAAGGGAGTTTCGGATCAATATGACCAAGATAGTGGTGGGTTCCAAGATGATGGTTATGATGAGCAGAATGAAGAAGTGCAATACGTGAACAACTATCAAGGCCAAAGGGGCAATTATTCTAACCAAAAACAACAATGGAGATCCCAAGGCAATTGGGGAAATCAGCAACAACAAGGGAACAATAATTGGGGGAACAACAACCAAAATCCAAATTGGGGCAACCAGAACAATAATCAGAACAATCAGGGTAATTGGTGTGGAAACAACAACAATTGGGGTGGAAACAACAATCAGGGTGGTTGGAACAGTAGCAATTAGAGAAATCGGGGGCAAGGCTTTCAAAGGCCCCCGATGTATCAACAACCGAACAATCCACCCCCATTTCCATCCCAAGGTCCTAGTTCATCCAACAATGAAATAGGGAGAATCGAAATGATGTTTGAACATATGATGAAAAAGAATGCTAACTCCGATGCTCAGTTGGCATCCCACAATACTTCAATCAGAAACTTGGAGGTTCAATTAGGCCAAATCTTACAATCCTTGAATAATCGCCCTAAGGGGGCTCTACCTAGTGATATGGTAGTCAACCCGAAGGGTGGGTATAATACCGGGCATGCAATGGCGGTAACTACAAGAAGTGGACGAGGCGGTGATGTGAATGCCTCCAAACAAAAAGGAATTTTGAGTGATGAAGTTGAGTTGCAAGAGGATGAGATCCCTTTTGTGGTTGAGAATGTGATTGATGAGAACTTGAATGAAGAAGTGAGGATTGATATCCAAGATAACAAGGTGGAAACTCAGAATGACGTGAACTCATCTAGGGAACACGTAATAGACTTGCCGGAAACGGTAGTGCCTAAAGCCAAGGCTCCTTTGCCAAGGCCACCTCCACCTTATCCTCAAAGGCTCGCGAAGCAGAAAAATGAGAACCAGTTTAAGAAATTTATTGACATGATGAAGAGCTTATCCATTAATGTGCCTTTGGTGGAGGCTCTAGAGCAAATTCCAGGTTACGTCAAATTCATGAAAGACTTGGTGACAAAGAAAAGATCCATGGATTGTGAAACTATAAAGATGACCCACCAAGTTAGTGCAATAGTGCACTCAATGGCTCCGAAGCTAGAAGATCTCGGTCTTTCACCATTCCTTGCACCATTTAGAGTGCAGACTTTGCAAAAGCTCTATGTGATTTGGGGGCAAGTATCAACTTGATTCCTTACTCAGTTTTCAAGACTTTGGGTATTGGGCAACCGAGGCTGACTTCCATGAGATTGCAAATGGCGAATAGAACAATGAAGAGGCCATTGGGTATAATTGATGATGTTCTTGTCCGGGTGGAAAAATTTATCTTGCCGGCTGATTTCGTGATTCTCGACTGCGAGGTCAATTTTGAGGTGCCTATAATCTTGGGAAGACCTTTCCTTGCAACTAGGAAGGCCTTTTTTGATGTGGAAGCAGGGGAACTCACATTCCGGGTGGGTGATAAAAAAGTGGTCTTTCATGTTTGTAAGTCAATGAAGCAGCCCAACTGTACTGAAGTGTGCTCGTTCATGGATCTTGTCACGGCAGTGATAATCGATGATACTAGTGCAATGATCAATGTGGAGGACCCTCTAAAGGCGGTATTGTTGAATCTTGATGTAAATGAGGATGAAGGCCGGGTGGAGTGTGTTAATGCTTTACATGGAATGGGATCTTACTCTTATGAGCCTCGAAAGCTCTCTTTGGATCTTGAGAATAGGAAGACTCCACCAACAAAGCCCTCAATCAAGGAACCTCCCGTTTTGGAGTTGAAGCTGTCGCCTCCACACCTCAGGTATGAATTCTTAGGCCCTAGTTCAACTTTGCCAGTTATTCTTTCCTCTTGTCTTACTAACATGCAGGTAGATGCCACATTGGCTGTGCTCTAAAAATTGAAGAAGGCAATTGGATGGACTTTAGCTGATATTCGGGTGATAAGCCCTGCCTTTTGTGTGCATAAGATTATTCTTGAAGATAATGCAAAGCCCTCCTTAGAACATCAAAGGAGGTTGAACGAGGCAATGCAAGAAGTTGTGAAAAAGGAGGTGATCAAGTGGTTGGATGCCGGGGTTGTGTACCCCATCTCTGATAGTTCTTGGACTTTGCCGGTGCAATGTGTGTCGAAGAAGGGTGGTATGGCCGTGGTTACCAATGCGCAAAATGAGTTAATTCCTAGCAGGACTGTCACCGGATGGAGGGTGTGCATAGATTACCGCAAGTTGAACAAAGTGACCCGCAAGGATTACTTTACATTGCCTTTTCTTGACCAGATGCTAGATAGACTTGCTGGGCGTGCCTTCTACTATTTCTTGGATGGGTATTCTGGGTACAACCAAATTTTGATTGCTCCGAAAGATCAGGAGAAGACCACCTTCACTTGCCCATATGGTACCTTTGCTTTTTCAAGGATGCCATTTGGGTTGTGTAATGCCCCGGCTACTTTCCAGCGGTGTATGATGGCCATATTTACCGACATGGTGGAGGACATTTTGGAGGTGTTCATGGACGACTTCAGTGTTGTGGGTGACTCGTTTGATGAATGTTTAAAGAATCTTGATAGGGTGTTTCCCGGTGTGAAGAAACCAATCTTGTGCTCAACTAGGAAAAATGGCATTTCATGGTTGAGGAGGGCATAGTCCTTGGCCATAAAATCTCAAAGCACGGTATAGAGGTGGACAAAGCTAAAATTGAAGTGATTTGAAGGCTCCCTCCCCCTACTTCAGTCAAGGGGGTTAGAAGTTTTCTTGGGCATGCGGGGTTCTACCGGAGATCTATCAAGGATTTTTCGAAGGTAGTGAATCCTTTGTGCAAGCTTTTGGAAAAGGATGCCAAGTTCGTGTTCAATGAGGGATGTATGCAAGCCTTCGAACTTCTCAAGCACAAGTTGACAACCACTCCTATTATTACCACACCCAACTGGAGCTTACCTTTTGAGCTCATGTGTGACGCGAGTGATGTTGCGATTGGGGCGGTCTTGGGTCAAATAGTGAATAAAATGTTTCACCAGGTGTATTATGCAAGCAAGACGATGAATGATGCTCAAGTAAATTACACAGTGACTGAAAAAGAGCTGTTGGCTATTGTGTTCGCAATGGAGAAATTTTGGCCGTATCTCATGGGTGCCAAGGTCATAGTTCACACCGACCATGCCGCACTCCGCTATTTGATGACGAAGAAGGATTCCAAAGCTAGGTTGATGCGATGGGTCTTGTTACTTCAAGAGTTTGATTTGGAGATTGTGGACCAAAAAGGGTGTGAAAACCAAGTGGCGGACCACTTGTCCCGCTTGGAGGAGGAGGGGAGGCATCGTGATGGCCTAGAGATCAATGATTCATTTCCTGATGAGCAACTCCTTTTTGTGTCGGTGAATGGTATGCCATGGTTTGCGGACGTTGCTAATTTCCTTGTGACCGGTATTTTCCCGTGTGAGCTCTCTTCTAACCAAAGGAAGAAGCTTAAACGGGATAGTTTGGACTACTATTGGGATGAGCCGTACTTGTTCAAGATCTGCACTGACGGTGTGATCCAAAGATGTGTCCCGGAGGAGGAGCAATTGAGTATTCTAGAGGCTTGTCATTCCTCTCCCTATGGTGGTCATCATGGTGGGGTGACGACAGCTTCAAAGGTTCTTAGTTGTGGGTTTTACTGGCCAACTTTGTACAAGGATGCAAATGAACTTGTGAAGAGATCCGACGAATGTCAAAGAGCGGGTGGAATTTCGAAGAAGGATGAGATGCCTCTCAACACTATTCTCGAAGTTGATATTTTTGATGTGTGGGGAATTCATTCCATGGGACCGTTTGTTAGTTCATGTCGAAACACATACATTCTAGTGGCAGTTGACTATGTTTCAAAGTGGGTTGAGGCCGTGGCTTTACCCAATAATGAGGCCCGGAGTGTTGTTGCGTTTCTCAAGAAGAGTATTTTTACTAGGTTTGGCATTCCTCGAGCAATCATAAGTGATGGGGGGTCTCATTTTTGCAATAGAGCTTTTGACACTTTGCTTGCAAAGTACGGTGTCAATCACAAAGTTTCTACTCCTTATCATCCTCAGGCGAGTGGCCAAGTTGAAGTCTCAAATAGGGAAATCAAGAGTATATTGTCAAAGACGGTCAATGCAAATAAGACCGATTGGTCAAAGAAACTGGATGATGCTCTATGGGCTTATAGGACTGCTTACAAGACTCCGATTGGTATGTCTCCGTACTGGTTAGTGTTTGGGAAAGCTTTCCATCCACCGGTCGAGCTAGAGCACAAGGCCATGTGGGCTTTGAGGAAGCTAAATCTTGAATGGGATGTGGCAGCAAATCTTCGTGTGGAGCAGCTTAATAAACTTGATGAATTCCGATTTCAAACCTACTCCAGTTCGTCCTTGTATAAGGACAAGATGAAGTACCATGACAAGTATGCTCATGGCAAGGAGTTCAAAGTGGATGATTTAGTTCTCTTATTCAATTCTCGGTTACGTCTATTTCCGGGAAAGCTTAAGTCGAAATGGAGTGGACCTTTTGAAGTGGTGCTTGTGACTCCGCTTGGTGCACTTGACTTGAAAAAAAAAATGGAGAGATCTTCAGAGTTAATGGGCACAAAGTCAAGCACTATCTTGGCAAGATTGATGACATCCACATGGTGGCAATGATCCATCTAAAATGATTTGATGGTAACCTGCGTCGTGCCGTGGTGTTAAATCAGGCACTTCTTGGGAGGCAACCCATGTATCTTCTTTTTGCTTTTCTTTGATTTTCTTCTTAGTGTAGGATTTGCTTTTCGACTAACTGGTTGTGAGATGTGTGTAGGGCTGTTTTGATGCAGTGCAGGACCAAATTGAAAATTATAGAGCACTATCTAAAGTTTGGACCGCTGCCGCATTGCATTTTTCGCGGCCGCAAAGGCCTTATCGAGGGACAAAATTTCATTGCGGTCCGCAGTGCTAAATGACCAAAAGTAGAGGTTCTCTGAAGTTTTCACCGTGGCCGCAATGCATTTTCTGCGGTCCGCGATGAAGTCCTTGCCAGTGCCTCTCGGTTTAATTACCGCGGTCCGCGGTGGATCTTTCGCGGCCGCGGTGGGTAAGTAACATGGGTCCCAGGTCCTTTTTCTATAAATAGGACCTCAGGCCCCCTTTTACACTTTTCGCTCATTTGCACTCTAAAAAGATAAAGTACTGTTCATCACTACCCTAAATGCACAAATTCAAACACTTATTCTCAATCATCTGTATTGCATCTCATCTCTCGTACTTCAAATCTTTCCCTAGTCTTTAATTTTGTTTTAATTTGTTAGTTCATACTTCTTCTTCTTCCCTTTTCTTTCAATTTTTAACTGAGGGTTACATAATGTTGTTTAGATTAGGGTTAATTAGTCAAATATGGTGATTAACTACCTAGTGGGTTGATAATATGTTGATTAAGGCTAAAATGTGCAAAAATTTGAAACCCTAGGTTTGTGTTGCTGCACACTGCTTACCGCGACCGCGATTGATTTTTTGCGGTCCGCGGTGCCTCTCTGCGGCCGCGTGTGTTTTTCGCGGTTCGCGGTGGTAAACTTCAGAGAGGTTGATTTTAAGGATCGCGGCCGCGGTTGATTTTTCCCGGTCCGCGGTGCCTTACCGCGGCCGCACATCATTTTTTGCGGTCCGCGGTGACCTGAATTAGAGGGTGGGTAGTCTGAACCCCACCCCACTGCGGTTCGCGGTGCTATTTTATGCGGTCCACGGTGGTGCTTTTTATGCGGTCCGTCGTCAGCTGTTTTCATTCATATTCTTCACTGTTTCTTCTGGTAGTGTGATACTAACAAACATTAACTGAATTCTCCTTGCAGACAATGGTTAAATCAAGAGGAGGTGGTGACAAACAGAAAGGAAAAGGAGAGTCCTCCCGGGGTAAGGGATGAGGAGTGATCAAATTGACCCCCCAAGTCCGGAAAGCAATTGGGGAAACCAGAAAACAAATAAAGGCTGCAGATAGAGCTGCTTCCCATTCAGAGGGAAGTGAGTATTTGCCCTCACGGGAGGCATCTGAGTTTGATTCAGTGCCGGAGTATGTGCCTAACTTCCCGGAGAGATTGAGATCGAGAGATGAACCTACTCCTCCAGGCTCTCCTACTGCTCAAGCTTCAATTCAAATTTCATCTGAGTCGTCTGAGGGCTCAGCGAAAATCAGTGACAATGCAGCCTCTACTTCACCTACAGCTTCGTCACCCGGTGAGGATCCAATTGATGAAGAAGAAGGGGGAGAACCCCAACCCAGGGGTGTGGAGAGAACTAGAAACCCCGAGGTGTGGAAAAGGAGGTTTGTCAGTGAGCTGGCATACCACAAGTTCCGGGAATGGTGGCCTCTAAGGTCGCTTATTCTTGAGCGCCAGTTCATAGAGAGGGATCTCCCGCCTCACAAACCTAATGTGAAGAGGCAATTCAGAGAACGACAGAGGTGGGATTACTTTACCAGCAGGGTGCCAGAGGCAAACGAGCACTTAGTCAAAGAGTTTTACGCCAATGTTGCCCACATCCAGAAGGATACCAAAGTGACTAAAGTGAGAAACTTGAAAGTGATTTTCGATGGGAAGGAAATTAATGACTACCTAGGCTTTCAGGAGGAAGATGAATCATTATACTTAGAAAATGTAGCATTGGATGAGGCAACCCGTCCGTGGTTAGCAAAATATCTGGCACTACCGGGCACCACCCCAGCTTGGTTGACACCAGGGGTTCAAATTCTGAGGAAGACTTTAAACTTCGAGGCAAAGGGGTGGGAGACTTTTGTATGCATCAGGCTGGACCCCACTACCCATGAAAACTTTATACCGGTCTCCCGGGCGGTATTGGTGGGTACCCGATCAATGTCGGGAATGTTATGTCTAGGGTGATCTCTAGGGTGGTTTTAATGATGGTGACAGATCATACACCTTCCCAAATTTTCTTACAATGTATTTTGAAGACCAGGAGGTGGTGTCACACCGCTTTTTTTACACGCCACCCCCGGAGGATAGTGTATAAGGGAGTTTTTCCACTTAAAGTGATATTATTCGAAATGAGATTATTTAATGATCACAGTCGCCACTTGGGATGGTTTGTTTTCTGGTGTCCCTAGTCACCGGTTTATTTTCAATCCCAACTCGAGGAAAATTTCGACTTTCCATGTGAAGTCTGCGAACCAGAAATTCTGACTAAGGAATTCTGTTAACCCGGGGGAAGGTGTTAGGCACCCCTGGATTCCGTGGTTCTAGCACGGTCGCTTAAACTATTATAATTGGCCTATTACCTGATTTTAATACATGTTCAAACCTATGATGCAATTTTAAATTATTGACCGCTTTTAATTAATTTTTTAAGGAAGACTGAACGTCGTTTAAAATGTGTCTTTGGATTGTGTCACATGAAATGCACCCGCAATTTAAAACACATTTTATTCCACGTTTTAGGATTTGGATTTGGGTCACATGAAATGCACACCCGAGTTTAAGAAGGTAAAATTATTAAATAACGCGCCTAAAGCAACTAACGCGCTGTTAACTTTGCGGGAGGCCATGAAAATTCGCTAAATGGCACGTCCCGAGTTCTAAGGATTTTAGGAAATAATTAAAGAGGGCCACACAATTTGTGATTTTATTTGGCGCGGCGCACCTCGATTCCATTTTTAAAAGGACATTCGAACTAAAATTCAGAGAACTATTATTATCTATTATGGGTCAACTCCTATTCTAATTAAAGGACTTAAATAATTAACAAAGCTATAACTAAAATTCTAATTAATTAGTTAAAAGGCCTACATGGGAAAGGCTCAATTATTTAATCAAAGGGGAGGTTAGGCCCAAGACAAAGAAAGCAGCAGCCCGATAAGAAAACAAAATATTTGAAAGAAAAGGCAAGTTTGGTCCCCAAGATCAAGCCCAGACTCGAACAAGGATAATTTCAATTTAAAAATATCCTTAGATCGAGTCCGCCACTTAACTTGGAAGGCCAAATGCTCACACTTCAATTTTTAAAAGAAGAATCCATTAAACCCAAAAAAAAGGACAGCAACCCAGGACTTTCAAGGCTTTGGGCTTAAATCAAGCCCAGTCTTGGATGAAGGGAAAGCATAGAAGACCTGGCCCAGGGGTCAAATCCCTGGAGGCCCAAACACCTTACCCCAATTCCTGGCTGGCTAATTGGTGTAGGCCCAGTAAGCCTGAACCAAAGCAATACGAGCTAAAAGGCCCCTGGATTCCACATCGAACCCATATAGCAACATAAATCAACTTTTTCAGCATCATTATCTTGGGAAATAGCAAATCATCGAAATTGACTTATCAGATCTGCTCAATCAGCAAATTAACAGTAGCAATCAACCAAGTTTTTCTTCTTAAAATTAGATCCTATGAATTCTCTCAACATTGATAGGTATTAAACCAATAATCTCAATTCCAATTTCTTCACTTGAATTCTCAGAAACCATACTAAAACTTCCAACCTAATCATTAGTTAACTAAACAAAATATTTAAGATCGAGTGTGAATTACAGAGACATGCATGCACTTAATTCCTGAACCAACCTCAAGATCTTGGAAATTCAAATCCATTTAAGCTATTCAAAAGCCAGTTTCTAACCAAGTATAATGAAACACATCCAAATCACAAACAGGGACTATATTTTATCACAACAAACTCTGATTTCGAGCTACAAGACCAGCTGACCACTCAAGCATACTACTACATGTTTAACATTCCATGCACACAGGAGCTTCCATTTACCATTACATAACCAAAAATCCAAATGTTCTTTTTAAATAGATAAAGCAGATTCAAGTCATTGAGTATGGATGAACAACTTAACACATTCAATAGAAGAATAATGAATTATTTCACAACATGAAAAATAAAGATGTAAACAGCAGAAGCTAATAGAATTTTAACATTTAAACAAGGTTTCTATTCAAATCCCAGCTCGAATTTCCAACTCTGTGTACAAATTCAGTCTGGTTCTAACTTGTAGCACCTCATTTGTTAGCAAATGGTATGAAGAAATACCTGAAAGTGTGAGGAAAGTACAGCAAAATAGTCAAGGACCAGCAGCAGTAACACAACAAAGTATTGACCCAGGAATAAACAAGGAGTGGCTAGCTTTAAGGCAATTCCGAACCAGCAAAAATGTTAAATGAAATCCAGCAATTAAAAATCAACCCAAAAATGACCTAAGCACTTGAACACCAAGCAGATTCAATTCTTCAGTTGCTCATGAAGTATTTCAGAATGAACATCTTAGGAATTTCAGGGATTTTTGCTAATAGAACAGTGAATTTTTGGAGTTTTTAGCTGCCTATATTCCTCTACTTTTAGCTCTTCAAAATCTGTGGGCTCCAATCTCTCTAATCTCTGAAAAAATCTGACTCGCAAGGCAAGGATACAATGCCTTTATAGGCAAGCAAGTAGGGCAACTTCAGATTTTTGTTTTACCACTTAGGTCCTCTTTTAATTTCAGCTTTTTGCTTAAAAGTCCCTAGGATTCTGACTTGCTACCCAAGTTATACTATCCAAATCCTGAAATTCAACTTAAAACCCCACCCTAGAAGCTTCTAGGGGCTTCTATTTATGTTACTGCAAGATTCTTTAGCTTAAATTACCCATATTACCCTTAAAACCCTTAAAAATTAACTAAATTACCAAACAAGCTTGGGCTCAGGAACACTGGGCCTCTTTGAATTGGGCCACAGATGACTCAAAGAGCCCAGAGCTATACCTCAAGCCCAAAACATAAACAGAACCAAGTTCTGAAAATTGAAGCCAGCAGAATCAAATTTCAACTAATTCCAATTGATGCAACTAAACACTTAGGGGAATTTGAATTAAATTGTTAACAGATTACTTATAAAAAACTTCTTAACAAGCTAACATGTATGCAAATAACACTCTGAACTAATAAAACTGCAAGATTCAAAAGAAAAGGGAAAAAAAGATAACATTGGAAAGCGAAACAAAAGAAAAGTAAAGAAAATAAACTGACAAAGAAAAAATGAAAAGAAATACCTACAGGGACATCAACACACGCAAGAAAGGATCAAAGCTTCCACTTCTTTGGATTTTCTGGCCCATTGCGATATTAATCATGTGTTCTTAATAAGAACACACGAGTAACCTCGAAACGGACCCCAATCATTAAGCAGAAACGAACCAGAGATCTCCTGGGTATTAGGGGTTTATTTTGATTTAATATTCGAGCGGCTCCTGGGGGGTTCGAAGGATTCAAGGTGCGGATTTGGTATTAGGGAGAGAGGACGGTCCCAGGGTGTGATTTTGGCGGAATTTAGAGAGGTTAGGATTTTTGCTCCGATCTTCATTCGAATATTCGAGCAATTCGGGCTTGATTCGAGGGAAAAGGGGTCTGGATTTGTGATGTGGGAGTGGAGGAGAACCTGTGGTGTCGTTTTTGCGAGAAATGGAGGTGGCGCCGCCGGACATGGCGGCGGAATCAATGGCTGCGCCCTACGGTTTGGGGATTTTGAGGGCTTCCAGTGGGATTTGAGGGAAACAAATGGTGGCATGGGTATGAGGGAGAGGAGAAGAAGCTATGGTGCAAAAATGGGGCTAATCGGAGACTCGCCGCCGCCGTGGGCGATTTCCAACGGCGGCAGACGGCGGCTCAAGGCGAGGTGTCTCTAGGGTTGGCTAGGGTTGAGAGAGACTAGTCTTTAGG
>NW_017672588.1:104880-182132 GCF_001879085.1 Nicotiana attenuata
TTGTGTATCCTGGGAATGAAGCCTTAAATTGGGAGGATTACCAGGTTATGCTGGAAAATGACCGGGTATGCCGGAAAAGAAAAAGGTCCTCGGGTTATGCCGGGGAGGTCCACGGATTATGCCGGGATAAAAGAAAAAGGCTCCTTGGGTTATGCCAGGGAGGTCCACGGGTTATGCCGGGATAAGAAAGAAAAAAAGGCTCCTTGGGTTATGCCAGGGAGGTCCACGGGTTATGCCGGGATTGAAAGAAAAGGCTCCTTGGGTTATGCCAGGGAGGTCCATGGGTTATGCCGGGATTGAATGAAAAAGGCTCCTTGGGTTATGCCTGGGAGGTCCACGGGTTATGCTGGGATAAGAAAGAAAAAAAAAGGCTCCTTGGGTTATGCCAGGGAGATCCGCGGGTTATGCCGGGATAAGAAAGAAAAAAAGGCTCCTTGGGTTATGCCAGGGAGATCCGCGGGTTATGCCGAGATAAGAAAGAAAAAAAGGCTCCTTGGGTTATGCCAGGGAGATCCGCGGGTTATGCCGGGATAAGAAAGAAAAAAGGCTCCTTGGGTTATGCCAAGGAGGTCCACGGGTTATGCCGGGATTGAAAGAAAAAGGCTCCTTGGGTTATGCCAGGGAGGTCCACGGGTTATGCCGGGATTGAAAGAAAAAGGCTCCTTGGGTTATGCCAGGGAGGTCCACGGGTTATGCCGGGATTGAAAGAAAAGAAGCTCCTTGGGTTATGCCACGGAGATCCGCGGGTTATGCCGGGATTATCTAGGGAATGGGGCCCTATGCTACCATGATTTTGGATTTTTCTTCATTCTTCATTTCATTTTTAGTAGAAAATGCAAGAAAGAGTTTGGGGGGAAACTTCCTTTTTGGTTGGTTCCCCGCTGCAAAGCTGTTTCAGCGTTTGCGTCTTTCTTTTCCTTTTTGGTTGCACCTGCTTTTGCACGGTTGCTTGGATTGCACCTGTTTCAAATTGTCATCAAAGAACAATTGTTAGTTTGAAACGATGGTTGGTTTTGTGGCCTTGATCGTCTCAATTGCTTGACCTCGGCCCAGCTTCTATTGAGAACCTCTGCTGCTTTCTGGTTTTGAAGATTAATCTCTCTCTCAAACCGAAGAGCTCAACCTTTAAATTTTCATGACAACTCGCCCGCGCGGGGCTTCGACCCTTTCACTTTATTCTGCCATTAGGACCTTTGTCCTTGACTTTCTTTTTTTCTTCAATAACTTCGCTTTCAGAGCATCAACCATCATGGCCAGTCGGGATTGGCTTGATGCACCTGCTGAGGCTGGGTACTTTTCTTTAGCTTTTGTTAGGGAGAGCCCTATAAAGCCAGTCCTGCCACCTTTTCTTTGTATTAGTTTCGGGAACAAAGTTAAACCGAAAGGGATTCAAGGAAAAAGTAAACAAAAGGCAAGAAAATGAATTTAAAGAGAAGAGTCCCTTTCGGGGCGAAAAGAAGGACTTATCTAGGGTGCGTGCAGGCTTCAAATAGACATGACATGCTTCTTGGACTGGATGCCCAACCCGCACAAACTTTCCCAACTTCTCATAAGCTCATTGACCCGTATTTCAAAACCAGGGAATCTTGCCAGGACTCTTTTAGTGGTGGGAGATGTCTTCTCTTCGGCCGATGGTGCCCTTTGCGGGTTTTTGCCAATCGACCTCTCTCATTTATCTTCTCACCGTCGCCCGATAGTGCTCTTTACAAGTTTTCACTAAACGGACTCTCTCATTTTCAATTTCTCTACTCACCGTCGCCTTATGGTGCCCATAGGTTTTCACCGATAAGACTCTCTCATTTTATTTCTCTCAGTTTAATTGCATCAGATTCCAACAATAGTGCTTTCCGATTCTAATGCCTTTGCCAACTGATCAGAAGGACTTGGACAAGGTTTGGGTAAAAAGAATCTGGATGGAATTACAACTTTGGAACTGTTCTGGTGGGCTCATTGCCGAGCCATTATATCATCTGCCCTAGTTTCACTTTTTGGGGGAATTGGGATTTTTGTTTTGGTGTGACTGAACCCCAGAGAGAGGCTGCCTATGTATCCTTTCGGAATCAAGTCAGACGTAGTTCAGGAAAAACATTTTGTTTTTTTTTTGTTTTCTTTTCTTTCTTTTGTTTTTGATTTGATTTTTTTAATAGTACTTTCGGGTTCCAAAGAGGGTAATCAAGGAAGAGTAAGCGGCTCAAAGGGTTTGCGAAAGATTGATAGTGTTTGGATAGCAAGAATGAAAACCTTCGTCATCCCAATTGAACAAAGTCATAGTTGCAGAAAGCCTAAACATAGTACCTTTTTACTGCATCCGCATTCATAGCTGCTTCGGGATCATTTCCTTCGATATCGCCCAGATACAATGCTCCTCTCGGCAATATCTTTCTGATGATCTATGGACCTTTCCAATTAGGAGCAAATTTTCCTTTCGCTTCCTGGTGATGAGGAAGAATGCGCCTTAACACAAGTTGTCCCACTTCAAAATTCCTGGGCCGCAATTTCTTGTTATAAGTGCGGGCCATTCTTTGTTGGTACAACTGCCCGTGACAGACCGCAGCCATCCGTTTTTCATCAATTAAGGTCAACTGTTCCAGACGAGTCTTGACCCAGTCACTGTCCTCAATCTCTGCTTCAACGATGATCTGGAGAGAAGGGATTTCTACCTCTGCGGGTATAACAGCCTCAGTTCCATAGACCAAAAGATATGGGGTTGCTCCTACCGATGTGCGCACCGTGGTGCGATATCCCAGTAATGCGAAAGGAAACTTTTCATGCCATTGACTGGAGCTCTGAATCATCTTTTTTAAAATCTTCATGATGTTCTTGTTTCCTGCTTCAACAGCACCATTGGCTTTGGGCCGGTAGGGAGTGGAGTTTCTATGCTTTATTTTGAATTGTTCGCATATCTCTCCCATCAAATGACTATTCAGGTTTGCAGCATTATCTGTGATCATAGTTGCAGGAATGCCAAAACGGCAGATAAGATTGGAGTGCACAAAATCTACCACGGCTTTCTTGGTGACCGATTTGAGAGTGATGGCTTCAACCCACTTCGTGAAGTAATCAATGGCAACCAGTATGAATCTATGTCCATTTGAGGCTTTCGGCTCAATCGGCCCAATGACATCCATGCCCCAATCGACAAAAGGCCAAGGTGCTGACATGGGATGTAGCTCTGTGGGAGGTACATGAATCAAATCACCGTGCACCTGACACTGATGGCACTTCCGGACAAAGCCGAAGCAGTCCTTTTCCATGGTTATCCAGTAATACCCTGCTCGAAGGATTTTCTTTGCCAAAACATACCCATTCATGTGGGGTCCGCACACTCCTGCGTGTACTTCGTGCATGACTCTTCCGGCCTCTTCGGCGTCAACACATCTTAACAAGTTAAGATCCGGGGTCCTTTTGTACAAGACATCACCACTTAAGAAGAAACCGCTTGCATGCCGCCTAATGGTTCTCTTTTGGTCTCCACTGGCTTTCTCAGGGTATTCTTGCATTTTCAGAAACCTTTTGATGTCATGGTACCATGGCTGAGTGTTTGGTTTTGCCTCAACCATATTACAGTAACTATGCCTTTCCCTGATTTGGATTTCCAAGGGATTAATGTGGGCATTGCCTGGGTAGGGCAACATCGAGGCCGGAGTGGCGAGTGCATCAGCTAGTTCATTGTGACAACGAGGGATGTACCTGAACTCTATTGACTTGAACCGCTTGCTAAGATCTTCCACATGTTGCCGATAGGGAATAAGCTTAACATCTTAGGTTTCCCATTCTCCCTGGGCTTGTCGGATAATCAGATCTGAGTCTCCCATAATCAACAACTATTTGACGTCCTGGTTGATTGCCATGTTCATACCCATGATGCAGGCTTCATACTCAGCAGTGTTGTTTGTGCAGAAAAACCGAAGCCTAGCTGTGGCCGGGTAGCGTTGCTCGGTGGGTGAGATCAAGATTGCCTCGATTCCCACACCTTTTGCGTTTACCGCTCCGTCAAAGAACATCTTCCAAGCATGGGTGTCTTCAGAGATTGCTTCTATTGAATTTACCTCTTCATCTGGGAAGTAAGTGCTCAATGGTTGGTATTCATCATCAACCGTGTTTTCACCCAAATGATCTGCCAACGCCTGGGCTTTCGTTGCCATGCGAGTGACATAGACTATGTCAAATTTCGTGAGCAGAATCTGCCATTTTGCTAATCTCCCTGTGGGCATCGGTTTCTGGAATATGTATTTCAAAGGATCCAACCTGGTTATGAGGTAGGTGGTGTAGGCTTGAAGATAATGTCTCAGCTTCTGAGCGACCCAAGTCAAAGCACAACAGGTTCTCTCCAACAGAGTATACTTAGCTTCATAGCTGGTAAACTTCTTGCTCAAGTAGTAGATTGCCTGTTCTTTCTTCCCGGTTACATCGTGTTGCCCGAGGACACAGCCGAAAGAATTTTCCAAGACCGTCAGATACAAGAAAAGAGGCCTCCCAGGCTCTGGTGGGACCAAGACTGGCGGATTTGACAGATATTCCTTGATCTTATCAAAAGCTTCTTGACATTCATCCATCCACTTGACTACTGCATCTTTCTTCAGTAATTTGAATATGGGCTCACATGTGGATGTCAACTGAGCAATGAATCGGCTGATATCGTTTAATCTGCCCAACAAGCTCATCACATCATTCTTGGTTCTCGGCGGAGGCAAATCCCGGATAGACTTTATTTTTGTTGGATCTAACTCGATACCTCTCCAGCTGACTATAAAGCCCAAAAGTTTGCCCGATGGGACTCCAAACGCACATTTGGCTGGGTTCAACTTCAATTCATATTTGCGCAGCCGTTCAAAGAATTTCCTCAGGCCCCGACGTGATCGTCCTGGGTTTTGGATTTGATAATCACGTCATCCACATATACCTCTATCTCTTGATGCATCATATCATATTAAATGGTGGTCATGGCCCTCATGTAGGTTGCCCCAGCATTCTTCAAACCAAACGGCATGACTCTGTAACAGTATGTACCCCAAGGTATGGTAAAAGCTGTTTTCTCGACATCTTCTTCATCCATCAACACCTGGTGATATCCTGCGTAACAATCTACGAAGGACTGTATCTCATGCTTGGCGCAGTTATCAACAAGGATGTGGATGTTGGGCAAAGGGAAGTTATCCTTGGGGCTTTCCTTGTTTAAATCTCTGTAATCCACACACACCCGGGTCTTTCCATCTTTCTTTGGAACTGGGACTACATTAGCCAGCCATGTGGTGTACCGGACCACTCGGATTACCCCCGCTTTCAACTGTTTCGTGATTTCTTCTTTGATCTTGTCACTGATATCCGTTTTGAACTTTCTCTGCTTTTGCTGGACCGGAGGGCAGTCAAGATAAGTTGGCACCTTATGAACCACCAGATCGACACTTAGCCCTGGCATGTCGTCATACGACCAAGCAAACACATCTTTGAACTCAAACAGGAGTTGGATTATAGCATCCCGGGTTTTCTCGTCTGTGTGAATGCTTATCTTGGTTTCCCGAATTTCTTCAGAAGTTCCCAAGTTAACCGGCTCAGTATCATTCAAGTTTGGCTTAGGTTCATTCTCAAACTGTTCCAATTCTCGATTTATTTCCCTGAAAGCCTCTTCTTCATCATATTCCGGTTCTTGGTTCATTATTTCATAATTAGACAGTGTGTTTGGATCTGGGCATGAAGTCCGCAAGCATGTCATGTTATTTAAAGATGCATTATTAGAACTAAAAAGAAGAAATAAGAGAAAAATAGCAAAATCTGAAAGAATAAAGAAAGATGAACGATGAAATATTGATTTCATTTCTTGGAATTTTGAAGATAACAGGGTTTACATTTGGAAATTTAAAGACAAGAAACTAAAGAAAACATCCGAGTTACACCCTGGATAACTCGCGATGCAAGAAAAGTAGACGAGGACGAGGTCGTAACCGGGACCTCCCGCCTGATACGAAAAGCCTTCCAATTCTGTAGCTTGGCGCTTGGTCCCATGTACAGCACCTCAGCGGTGCTTGAGCCCTCTCCTGGCTGAACCATGTGGGTTTCATAGAGTATCTTTTTCTCATTCGCCCCACATATTTCTTCAATCTCTTTCGGCCCGTAAAGGCCTCATCATCCTCTCCTTCCTGTACTTTGGCTTGACAAAAGTCTCGTACAGATGTGGCAGTGGTTGCGGCAAAACCCATCCGTCATTCTTTCTCTCATATGCCTACTTTATATCATCTGGGGTAGGGTGGAAACCTATCCCGAAGAACTTCTCAGTGGTAGGCAGAGTAACTGGCTCAGCTATTCCTTGCAGGGATTTCCCAAGTCCCTTCCCTGGTTTGAAACCATGTCTGATCATTTCTTTGGCCACCATAATCGAGGCATTGGATAGGAAAGGTTGGGGGCATGGGTTTCCTTCTTCATGCTGGTCTGCCACCACAACCTCAAAGGCTTGGTAAACTATGTGCTCACTGCCTTCCCTTGCTTCAAGATATGGGACGGACGGGTCCCGATAGATCGATTGTTCATCCTCTCCGTGGACCACAATCTCCTGATCCTCATGTTCAAATTTCACCATTTGATGGAGAGTGGAGGGTACAGCCCCTGCTGCATGGATCCATGGCCTTCCCAGAAGAAAGTTGTAGGATGTGTCCATGTACTTGGAAAGTCATCTCAAAGTCCATTGGGCCAATGGTCAGAATTAGGTCAATTTCTCCAATTGTGTCCCTTTTTATACCATCGAAGGCTCGTACGCAGACATTGTTGGGTCGGATTCTTTCAGTCCCAATTTCCATGCGCTGTAAAGTTGAGAGTGGGCAGATGTCTACCCCAGAACCTCTATCCACCATAACCCTTTTCACGTAGTATCCTTCACATTTGACAGTTAAGTGCAGGGCTTTGTTATGTGCAGCGCCTTCCGGAGGCAAGTCATTTTTGCTAAATGAAATCTGGTTGATAACGAAAAATCTTTCCGCCATTCTTTCCAACTGCTCTACAGAAGTCTCGACAGGCACATATGCTTCGTTAAGGGTTTTAATCAATACCTTCTGATGTTCGGTGGAGCTCATCAGCAGAGATAATAAGGATACTTGTTCGGGAGATTTTCGAAGCTGGTCGATCACCTCATAATCCGCCATTTTCATCTTTTGAAAGAAGGTTTCTGCTTCTTCAGCACTCACGGGCTTCTTAGAGGGGAAGCGCTTTCTAGTGGCATTGTTCACTTCTTCCAAATTGGAGTACTTTTCCACAGGGTAATTTTCTTCAACCTCCTGAGATTTCCTTGCCCTTATACATCATCACTGTTTTATGGTAATTCCAAGGCACCGCGGAAGGATCTGTCATGGGCCTCTATGGCGCGCGGCCAATGACCACGGGCTCACTCAGCCTTGGTGGATTAATTGGCACCCGCACCACATAAGCTCCCTTGGGCACGTACAATTGGGTCGCCTTGTTCAGTTCAAATCTCCTGGGGGGACTCAATGTCATCTGCTTTTCCTTGCGACCCCGAGGGACATAGAGAACAACATCTTTGGCGGGTGCTGCCCCAGTTCCTGCTTCAATTTTCTTCTCTGATTTTGAGGGGGCGGCTTTGTTCTTTTTCTCCCCTTCATCTTGCTTCGGGGAAGCTTTTGGCTTTCTCTCCACATCAGCAATGGCAATTATGGCCTTTAATGCCGGGTCAAATTCCTTATCCTCACAGATCATTTCGATTATCAGCCCATTGTTGTGGGCTGGCAGTGGGTTGTTTGTCACATTGGGGATATCCTCGTCCCTTAACACTATCTTCCTCTGTTCTATCAAATCCTCCACGGCTCTTTTTAAAGTCCAACAGTTTTCTGTATCATGCCCCTCAACTCTTGAGTGATAAGCGCATCGGGTGCCCCGTTGGTAGGAGGGTGATTCTGGGTTTTGCCTGTTTGGAGGTACGAGCTACAGCAGACCCATTTGGACAAGCTTTGGAAACAGGCTGGAGTAGGATTCACCGATTGGTGTAAAAGTTTTCCTCCTGGGTGGCTCATGGGGAGGGAAGTTATTTTGTGGAGGACGGGGGTTGTAGTGGTTTTGGCGAGGAGGTTGGTTTCTTTGAAATGGAGCTTGGTTCCTGTTAGCTTGCTGCTGAGGCCGGACAAAAGGTTGAGCATTCATGACCGCATATGGCGGAGGAGCATAGGCCATCTCCTGGTGAGGGTAATAATGCTGAGGGGTTCTTTCTGGGAACATGGATCTGGGAGCACGGTGTCTTCTTGCACTTGATGCTGCCATGGATGTTTCTTCTTTCTTCTTGCCTTTTGTTACTCCTCCAGACCCGCCCTGAATGGCTTGGGAGGTTGCTCTAATAGCGGATTGGCTTAGGATTCTGCCTGTTTTCAATCCATTTTCCACCATTTCACCGATTTTGATAGCTTCCACGAACGGTTTACCCATAGCTGACATCATATTTTGAAAGTAGTCGGCTTCCTAAGCTTGGAGGAACACTGTGACGATTTCGACCTCGTCCATCGAAGGCTTTAATCTAGATGCTTGTTCACGCCATTTGATTGCATACACCCGGAAGCTCTCCGGGGACTTCTTCTTCAAGTTTGCCAACGAGTTTCTGTCTGGAGCAATGTCTATATTGTACTGGAATTATCTAACAAAGTCTCTAGCGAGGTCATCCCAGATGTGCCAGTGAGTTATATCTTGATCCATATACCACTCGGAGGCAATACCAACCAGACTCTCTCCAAAATAAGTCATGAGTAACTCTTCTTTTCCTCCAGCTCCTCGCAACTGATTGCAGTATTTCTTAAGATGAGCAATAGGATCACCATGTCCATCGTACTTTTCAAACTTTGGAGTTTTGAATCCCAGAGGCAACTGCACGTGAGGGAACATGCATAGATCAGCATAGGACATACTTCTCTGCCCACTCAGTCCCTGTATGTTCTTGAGGCTCTGCTCCAAGCTTCTCATCCTCCTTGCAATTTCCTCCTGTTCGGGAGTTTTGAGAGTCTTTTCCTGTCCCGCAGTGAACTCAAATTGAGGCGGCTGAGGATAAGTATAAGTGGGGAACTGAGGAGGCTCCATTTGGACAGTAGGTGTTTGGAATGTAATGGCTGAAGGATCAAAAGTGGGCCTAGGCAGTGCAGGCTGTGTTGTGGCTGAGCATGGGGGAAGGGTGAAGATATTGGAGGCCGCTCCGGACATGAACACCTGGGGGCAAACCTCAGAAGGTGTTCCCACGAAATGAGCTGATATGGTGGGCTGTCCCAGTGGGGTATTCGGATGATTGATTGGAACATTAGAAGTACCCCCTGATCTCAGAAATAGTTCGGGGAATCCTGGGATGGCACTTGGCGGCTCTCTTCCATTCGCCCAAGCATCCCACATTTCCATGACTTGAAGACGTAAGATCCTGTTCTCTTCAACCGTTGCAGATTCCGAGGTCAGGATGCCCGAGATTGGGCTATCATCTGCGATGGGAACTGTTGGCAAGGTCATTTCTGAAGACATACCGATACTCCCCTTTGATCTAGTAAAGTATGGATGTGAAGCCAGGTTACCACGAAAAACCAACCACCGTTTCTATAAAACCTGGACTGGGTAACAGCAGCAAACGGTTAGTTTGCGACAAATAACAGATAGGTAATCGCACGTTGGGGTGTGATGCACCTATACAATTAAATGGATTTCTATTTGTTTTGCAACGGTTGCATGCTTCATCCCGGCTTTTTTCCGATTTTCCCCATTTTTCTTCCTTCCACTTTCACTCTTCCCTTTTCATCTCTCTTTTTGTTTTTCTTTTCTTTTCTTCTCTTGCCCTTTTTCTCCCATTTTTCATTGCCTCATTTTTTTTCACTTTTTTTTTCTTTTTCACTCAATTTTTCTTTCAGTTTATTTTTCACTCAATTTATTTTATGGCTGTGATCGAATCCGATGGGGATTGCCTACGTATCATGACCCCGCATGAATCAGATCTTTGCGTAGTTCGGGAAGATTGGGAATTGAGTAAACTAACTCTTTTTTTTTTTTATAAAATTCAGACCATGGAGCTTTAAGGCAAAAGAAAAACATTTTTGATTGATTTTTTTTATTTTTTTTTTTAGAATTTTCTAAAAAAATGCTTTAAAAGAAGAACGGGAATTTTTTGGATTTTTGATTTTGATTTTGATTTTATTTATGAAAGAAAGACTTCTAAAAATTCCTTTTCTTTTGATTGGAACTTTGGGAATTTCATAAGTAAAAAGAAAATATTTCTTTGAATTTTCATTTGTTTTCTCTTTCTCTAAAGAAGGAAGAAAAATATTTTTGGATTTTGGATGCAGCCTCTTAATTTTCGAAAGAGGGGCTCTTTTAAGAAAAATGTTTTGCATTTCTGAACTTTTTTTTTATTTACAAAAGTACTTCTAAAGAAAAGCAAAAATATTTTTTGTACTTCAATTTTTCAATTTTTTATTGACATTTATGAAAGAAAGACATCTAAGGAGTATTTTTTTTGGATTTTTTTTTTGAAAAAATACTTCAAAATGAAGGAAACCCGTATTTTTGGATTTTGATTTTTATTGATTTTTTCTTCTTTTTTTTTCGTATGAAAGACATTAGAAAGAAGGAAACCATTTTTGAGTTTAAAAAACTTCTTTTTTTTTAATTTTCCAAGGAAAGATTTCTAAAGAAAGAATTGAAAGAAAATATTTTTGAATTTTTTGAAAATTGGGGTCTCAAAGAAAGACTTTTCTGAAAAAAGGAAGTGAAGGACAATTTTTTTTGGATTTTTTGAAAATTGGGGCCGGAACCGATGAGGTTTGCCTACGTATCTCACATCCGGTAAGAATCAGACCCGCGTAGTTCGGTCAGATTTGACAAAACCAACTATTTTTGAAAACAAAATCTTTCTCTTTCTTTCATTTTCTCAAAAATTCGGCAGAGTTTCAGAATTTTCTAAAAAAATACCTACCTCTCACTTTTGGTTTTTCTTTCTTTCTTTTCCCTCTATTTTTTTTTGATTTTTCTTTCCCTATTCTAGAAGCCGGTCAACATGCAATCCGAAATAAATAAATGCACAAGTAGCACGTAAGATACATCAGGATGGTCTTTCTGTTTATGTGCACCTGTCCTAGACGGACCCAACCCCTGTGTTGAGTCCCCTAAGTCAAATGCACGTGATGCAAACAAACGTTCCTACTAGGGATCCGGCATGAGGCTTTGTTATACTAGGTTCAAAACCTGGGTTTATTGTTCTAGACTTGGCTTACCCGAGCGGACAACTCGAGCCGGGGGGGGGGGGGGGCAGCGTACCGGGAATACAGAAGCTTCGCCGGCTTAGCAACCTGTCCGAACCTCGTTCTAAAATGGGATAAGACTCTAAACAGAAGAGAAGTCACACGAAGTGCAGCCTTCTCCATGATGTAAAAGACTCAGAGAGAGGAAGGGTTTCGTAGCAGTTTATATATACAATTCACCAAATATCAAAGCGGTAAAGCATTTAGCACATTGGGCATGAAACGTGTAGGAAAATCAGATAATAAATAAAGCCATTCATAACAGCTACTCTAAGCTCGAATTCTTGAACCTTGAACCGAAGTTCTGGGTTCGTAGTCCCCACCAGAGTCGCCAGAGCTGTCACACCTCCTTTTTTACACGCCACCACCGGAAGGATAGTTTATAAGGGAGTTTTTCCACTTTAAGTGATATTATTCGAAAAGGGATTATTTAATGATCAGAGTCGCCACTTGGGATAGGTTTGTTTCTGGTGTCCCAAGTCACCGGTTTATTTTCAATCCCGAATCGAGGAAAATTTCGACTTTCCATGTGAAGTCTGCGAACCAGAAATTCTGACTAAGGAATTCTGCTAACCCGGGGGAAGGTGTTAGCACCCCCGGATTCCGTGGTTCTAGCACGGTCACTTAAACTATTATAATTGGCCTATTACCTGATTTTAATACATGTTCAAACCTATTGTGCAATTTTAAATTATTTACCGCTTTTAATTAATTTGTTAAGGAAGATTGAACATAGTTTAAAATGTGTCTTTGGATTGCGTCACATGAAATGCACCCGTAATCCGAAACACATTTTATTCAACGTTTAAGGATTTGGATTTGGGTCACATGAAATGCACACCCGATTTTAAGAAGGTAATTATTAAATAACGCGCCTAAAGCAACTAACGCGCTGTTAACTTTGCGGGAGGCCATGAAAATTCGCTAAATGGCACGTCCCGAGTTTTAAGGATTTTAGGAAATAATTAAAGTGGGCCACGCAATTTGTGATTTTATTTGGCGCGGCGCACCTTGATTCCATTTTTAAAAGGACATTCGAACTAAAATTCGGAGAACTATTATTAT
Organism: Nicotiana attenuata; assembly: GCF_001879085.1. Taxonomy (NCBI): domain Eukaryota; kingdom Viridiplantae; phylum Streptophyta; class Magnoliopsida; order Solanales; family Solanaceae; genus Nicotiana; species Nicotiana attenuata. The sequence continues at coordinate 117,201 of NW_017672588.1, forward strand.
CTATTATGGGTCAACTCCTATTCTAATTAAAGGACTTAAATAATTAACAAAGCTATAACTAAAATTTCAATTAATTAATTAAAAGGCCTACATGGGAAAGGCTCAATTATTTTAATCAAAGGGGAGGTTAGGCCCAAGACAAAGAAACCAGCAGCCCGATAAGAAAACAAAATATTTGAAAGAAAAGGCAAGTTTGGGCCCCAAGATCAAGCCCAGACTCGAACAAGGATAATTTCAATTTGAAAATATCCTTAGCTCGAGTCCGCCACATAACTTGGAAGGTCAAATGCTCACACTTCAATTTTTAAAAGAAGAATCCACTAAACCCAAAAAAAAGGTCAGCAACCCAGGACTTTCAAGGCTTTGGGCATAAATCAAGCCCAGTCTTGGATGAAGGGAAAGCATAGAAGACCTGGCCCAGGGGTCAAATCCCCGGAGGCCCAAACACCTTACCTCAATTCCTGGCTGGCTAATTGGTGTAGGCCCAGTATGCCTGAACCATAGCAATACGAGCTAAAAGGCCCCTGGATTCCATATCGAACCCATATAGCAACATAAATCAACTTTTTCAGCATCATTATCTTGGCAAATAGCAAATCATTGAAATTGACATATCAGATCTGCTCAATCAGCAAATTAACAGTAGCAATCAACCAAGTTATTCTTGTTACAATTAGATCCTATGAATTCTCTCAACATTGATAGGTATTAAACCAATAATCTCAATTCCAATTTCTTCACTTGAATTCTCAGAAATCATACTAAAACTTCCAACCTAATCACTAGTTAACTAAAAAAAATATTTAAGATCGACTGTGCATTACAGAGACATGCATGCACTTAATTCCTGAACCAACCTCAAGATCTTGGAAATTCAAATCCATTTAAACTATTCAAAAGCTAGTTTCTAACCAAGTATAATGATACACATCCAAATTACAAACAGGGACTATATTTTATCACAACCAACTATGATTTCGAGCTACAAGACCAGCTGACCCACTCAAGCATACTACTACATGTTTAACATTCCATGCACACAGGAGCTTCCATTTACCATTACATAACCAAAAATCCAAACGTTCTTTCTAAATAGCTAAAGCAGCTTCAAGTCATTGAGTATGGATGAACACCTTAACACATTCAATAGAAGAATAATGAATTATTTCACAACAGGAAAAATAAAGGTGTAAACAGCAGAAGCTAATAGAATTTTAACATTTAAACAAGGTTTCTATTCAAATCCCAGCTCGAATTTCCAACTATGTGTACAAATTCAGTCTGGTTCTAACTTGTAGCACCTTATTTGTTAGCAAATGGTATGAAGAAATACCTGAAAGTGTGAGGAAAGTACAGCAAAATAGTCAAGGACCAGCAGCAGTAACACAGCAAAGTATTAACCCAGGAATAAACAAGGAGTGGCTAGCTTTGAGGTAATTTCGAACCAGCAAAAATGTTAAATGAAATCCAGCAATTAAAAATCAACCCAAAATGACCTAAGCACTTGAACACCAAGCAGATTCAATTCTTCAGTTGCTCATGAAGTATTTCAGAATGAACATCTTAGGAATTTCAGGGATTTTTGCTAATAGAACAGTGAATTTTTGGAGTTTTTAGCTGCCTATATTCCTCTACTTTTAGCTCTTCAAAATCTGTAGGCTCCAATCTCTCTAATCTCTGGAAAAATCTTACTTGCAAGGCAAGGATACAATGCCTTTATAAGCAAGCAAGTAGGGCAACTTAAGATTTTTGTTTTACCACTTAGGTCCCCTTTTAATTTCAGCTTTTTGCTTAAAAGTCCCTAAGATTCTGACTTGCTACCCAAGTTATACTACCCAAATCCTGAAATTCAACTTAAAACCCCACCCTAGAAGCTTCTAGGGGCTTCTATTTCTGTTACTGCAAGATTCTTTAGCTTAAATTACCCATATTACCCTTAAAAGCCCTGAAAATTAACTAAACTACCAAACAAGCTTGAGCTCAGGAACAGCTGGGCCTCTTTGAATGGGGCCACAGATGACTCAAAGAGCCCAGAGCTATACCTCAAGCCCAAAACATAAACAGACCCAAGTTCTAAAAATTGAAGCCAGCAGAATCAAATTTCAACTAATTCCAATTGATGTAACTAAACACTTAGGGAATTTGAATTAAATTGTTAACAGATTACTTAAAAAAAACTTCTTAACAAGCTAACATGTATGCAGATAACACTCTAAACTAATAAAACTGCAAGATTCAAAAGAAAAGGGAAAAAAATAACATTGGAAAGCGAAACAAAAGAAAAGTAAAGAAAATAAACTGACAAAGAAAAAATGAAAAGAAATACCTACAGGGACATCAACACACGCAAGAAAGGATCAAAGCTTCCACTTCTTTGGATTTTCTGTCCCATTGCGATATTAATCATGTGTTCATAATAAGAACACACGAGTAACCTCGAAACGGACCCCAATCTTTGAGCAGAAACGAACCAGAGATCTCTTGGGTATCAGGGGTTTATTTTGATTTAAGATTCGAGCGGCTCCTGGGGGGTTCGAAGGATTCAAGGTGTGGATTTGGCATTAGGGAGAGAGGACGGTCTCAGGGTATGATTTTGGCGGAATTTAGAGAGGTTAGGATTTTTGCTCCGATCTTCATTCGAATATTCGAGCAATTCAGGCTTGATTCGAGGGAAAAGGGGTGTGGATTTGTGATGTGGGAGTGGAGGAGAACCTGTGGTGTCATTTTTTGCGAGAAACGGAGGTGGCGCCGCCGGACATGGCGGAGGAATCAATGGCGGCGCCCTAGGGTTTGGGGATTTTGAGGGCTTCCAGTGGGATTTGAGGGAAACAATTGGTGGCATGGGTATGAGGGAGAGGAGAAGAAGCTATGGTGCAAAAATGGGGTTAATCGGAGACTCGCCGCCGCCGTGGGCGATTTCCGACGGCGGCAGACGGCGGCTCAGGGCGGGGTGTCTCTAAGGTTGGCTAGGGTTGAGAGAGACTAGTCTTTAGGGGGGGGGGTAGGCTTGTTCGGACATTTAATTATTAAAGCACCCCAGCTTCTCGCCCGTTAGATCAAAAAACCTAGACGGCTGAGATTGATTTAGAAAGAAACCACGTCGTTTGGCACTTGAGGGGGCTGGACCGGACTGGAGTGTAACTTTGGGCCAGGTTTGGGTTTTTTGTTTGAACGGGTTCAAGGGGTTTTTTGGCTTGGGCTGGTGAATTGAATCCTGAACTGGCCCAAATCGGGTCTTTTACTAAGAAGACCCAGTGTCTTTTTATTTTCTATTCTTTTTCCTTTTCAAATTTAAAACAAAACTAAAATTAAACCTAAGAAATTAATTCAACCTAGCTAATTAAGCTATAATTAAAACTATTACTAAAATACCAATTTAAAGGAAACTAATAAACCTCAAAGCTAAAATTTAAACCAAGCAAAACAAATCAGATTTTTTGTGATTTTTTTTGTATTTTGTACAACCCTAATTACTAATTAGTCTAAAAAATATATAAAAAAAAATTAAATCCTAAATGCAAATGCAATATTTTTGTATTTTTTTTGAATTATGCTAAATTAAAAATGCACATAGAAAAATGCAAATAAACACGAGAATTATGCAATTAATTCCTAAAAAATCGAATAATAAAAGAAAAATCCTAATTTTAAGAATTCTGTAGGAGTAATTCAAGCGAGGCAAAAATCACGTGCTCACACTCACGGTGGAAGAGTTACAGCCGAGACACCCCATATCGAAACTGAGCAGGTCCATATCGATGCCCTCCGCGCAAAATACAACATTCCCGCTCATATTAAGATGGTTCCAGTGGGAAGGGACTTCGTGGAAGTCCATAGACCGGGTTACTATGCTTTTTATGAATACCCCTTTGTGATTGGTTATTCCTTCCCTCTTCTCCCGTTAGTGGAAGAATTCTGTCGATTCTATCAGGTTTGCCCGGCATAGCTTTCCCCGTACACGTGCAAAATACTTCTGGTGCTGACATAATATGCGGAGTTTATGGCCGATGCCATCTTGGCGGGGAGGTCTCCCCAAACATAAGGGGTTCATCAATGAGGGGGCTCTGTGCGCTCCACCGAGAGTGGCGCATCACTACTATCGGAGGAGGCTTACGCGCCGAAGGCGAAGGCTGGGGATCGGACGTCGACCCAGGGGATGTTCACGAGTTATTGGAGCGTCACACTCACGTAGAGGTTAGAATGGAGGGTTCTGACCGACATATAGTCGTTCCTGGAGACTATGACTTGCTGTCGGACTGCGATCAGGTGGCATCTGTTTTTACCCCTTTGTGTGCTGCCCCTGAGAGCGAGGCACTTAGAGCGATAAGTGATGCAAAGTTGTCTCGGAGTGTTTCTGGCATGGCTCTGCGGGTAAATGTTTTTCTTTTCATGTCGTAGTTGGATCTGTGTTACTATTTTTGGCCCATCCTTTTGCTTTAACTTTACTTTTCATGCTAGACCCTCATCATGGATATCGAGCATGAGAGTCGGGAAAGGAGGAGGACAACCATCTATGGAAAGATGTCTTCCAAGTATCATGAATATCGCACCAAGCATCGTGCGATGGTCGACATCTACAATCATGATCGCGACTTCCAACTGTTCCGCGAAGGGCTCAAGCAGAGGGAGGACTAACTGGCGCGTAATGTCGAGGAGTTAAAGGAATGAGATGAGGACCTTATGAAGGCCGTTGCCCGTAGTAGTGAGCTCGAGGCAGCCCTTAAAGCCAAGGAAGATGAGCTTGAGCTAAGTAGGGGAGTAGTGGCCGAAAATGCCGACCTCCAAGCAAAGGTGGCCAGTTCAACTGCCGAACTGGATATTAAGACGGCGGGGTCGATGAGCTTAAGGGCGAATTGAGGGTGAATGCTGATAGATTGGCCCACGCCGAGAAGGAGAGGGTGACTGCCATCTCTGAGGCGGCGGTTTCAGAAGACGCCCTCCGTGTTTGTAGGTTGGAGCGGACTAAGGAGATGGAGACGTCTACGCTTAAGACAGCAGAAGTTGAGGGGCGTATTCAAGAGTTGGAAGCGGAGCTGTCCGCATTAAACGAGCAAGTGGCTTCTTTGAAAGCGGAGGACGTACGACGACAGTCGCAGCCCTCTGCATCTTATGCTTCAGCTGACCCTGTTGTGTCTCGATATTTGTATCAGTTATGGGTTTATGCTGAAGCCCGGATCGATGTGTACAAGGCTCTTCATGTTGACGGGAGGGCGTCTGAAGTAGAGCTCCGGGATGTGGGTGCCAAGGCCCGTGCAGCTCGTGAGGCATGCGGGTACGATCCTCTCACGCCTGACGGCGATGATATTAATTCTGATGATGCGAACAGACTTGCCTCCGACCCTTGGTATGAAGATGTGTATTCCACCAGAAATGATGTGTAGTATTTGGTTTGTACTTATTTTTTGCTTCGCCATTTTTGTAAGGGCATCTTTGAGCCCTTTGTAAAAATAATACTTGTAATATATTTGTTGTAATGAAAGTCGTTTTGGTCGTGTATCTCTGAGTTGTTGGTTCCTTTTTTCGGTTTGTTTGACGATGACTTTCGCCACAGTCACGTTATTCCGAAGCTTTGTTGAAATGTTTAGTTGAACTCTTTTCGTTAGCAACGGCCTTAGCCGTAGGGATCTTACTTTCGGGCTGGTGCCGAAGTAATATCCCGTTGCGGTTTGAATGATGTCGAACTCATTTTCCGTTGATGGCCTTTGCCATCGGGATGTTACTTTCGAGCTGGTGCCGAAGTAATATCTCGTCGTGGTTCGAGTGATGTCGAACTCGTTTTTCTTTTTTTTGTTGATGGCCTTAGCCATTGGGATGTTACTTTCGAGATGGTGCCGAAGTAATTTCCCGTCATGGTTCGAGTGATGTCGAACTCATTTTTTGTTGATGGTCTTAGACTTTGGGATGTTACTTTCGAGCTGGTGCCGAAGTAATTTCCCGTCGTGGTTCGATTGATGTCGAACTCATTTTTTGTTGATGGCCTTAGCCATTGGGATGTTACTTTCGAGCTGGTGCCGTAGTAATTTCCTGTCGTGGTTCGAGTGATGTCGAACTCATTTTTGTTGATAGCCATAGCCATTGGGATGTTACTTTCGAGTTGGTGCCGAAGTAATTTCCCGTCGCGAGGGTGGCGTTCTATTTTATTTGTAGATGATAGTTTCATTCATACATTGGAGACGCATGTTGATTTTGTATACATAGTGAAGTGATTTTATTCATATGTCGGATATACATGTCGATTTCGTACATGTAATGGAGATTCTCTATATCTAGTCCCTTCATTGTTCGGCCTGGAGATGTAATCAGTATGCGGGGCAATGAACAATACTTTGAACCTCGAGACGTCCCCCTCGTCGCCTCATTAAAAACCTCCCCGAGAAATCCCGATTGGGACAAAACCCGGGCGAGGGAAAAAGAGTACGACTTAGGCGGCGTCTTTTTTCAGAAGTGGAAGTACTTGAGGTGGGCGACATTCCAGTTATTTTGTAGTAGTTTTCCTTCCATTGTTTCTAACTGGAATGCTCCTTTGCTGGCTACCAGTGTGATTTTATACGGCCCGTCCCAGTTTGTTCCCAATTTCCCTTCATTCGGGTCCTTCGCTACTCGCGTTTTGGCCTTTAGTACATAGTCCCCAACTATGAGCAGTCGTACTTTGGCCTTCTTGTTATAGTACCTTTCTGCTTGTTGTTTTTGGGCCACCATCTTTATGTGTGCCATATCCCTTCGTTCTTCGACCTCATCCAGGTCTTGTAGTCTGCTTTCGTCGTTGCTTGATCCACTCTCATTGGAGTATCTCAGGCTAGGTTCCCCGACCTCAACGGGTATGACTGCTTCAGTGCCGTAGACAAGTGAATGTGGCGTCTCACATGTGCTGGTCTTCGACATTGTGCGGTAGGCCCATAGCACCTCCGGTAGCAGTTCGGGCCATAGCCCTTTGGCGTCTTCAAGCTTTTTCTTTAATATGTTTAATATTCTTTTATTGGAGGATTTCGCTTGACCGTTGCTGGCTAGATGATATGGCGTGGAGAGTATCCGCTTAATGTGCCATTTTTCGAAGAACTCAGTCGTCTTTTTCCCGATGAACTGGGGTCCATTGTCGCAACTGTTTTCTTTGGGGATGCGAAGCGGCATATGATGTTTTTCCAGATGAACGCGATGACTTCTTGTTCACGTATTTGGGAGAATGCACCTGCTTCCACCCAATTTGAAAAGTAGTCAGTTAAAACCAAAAGGAAGCGTATCTACCTCGCTCTGCTGGGAGGGGCCCGACGATATCCATCCATGGAGAGGTGATGCAATGCAGGAGTTTCCCCCCCCCCCCCCCCCCGGTGTATCATAGGGGCGTATTTTTGGTATTGCTCATATTTCTTGATGTACTCCGCGACCTCTTTTTTCATAGTGGGCCAGTAGTATCCTACACAATTAAGACACCTAAGAAGGGCTCGGTTGCTGGTATGGGCACCGCACTGGCCTTCGTGTACCTCTTAGAGCACACGCTTTGTCTGATTTGGTCCAAGGCATTTGGCTAACAGGCCGCCGAACGTCCTTTTGTAAAGGTCGTGGTTTATGAGACTGTATCTGGCCGCTTCTATACGGAGCTTTTTGGCTTCTTTTTTATCTTGTGGGAGTGTTCCTTCCTGTAGATATGATATGATGCGATTACGCCAGTCCAAAGTTAGATTTATAGAATGTACCTCGACTTGGTCTATTGATGAGTGGAGGAGGTGTCGCGCTCCATTTTTCTCGCGAAATCGGGTTTATGACATTTTTGGGAGGACAACTCATTCCTTTTGGGAATTGGGTTTGCATTTGAAGAGTCGCCACCTAATGATTAGGGTGCATTAGGACACCAAGAGGGTTTTGATTTGAGCAACCAGAGATAGGGTAAGGGCTTGAAATTATTCTAAGAGGAAGGTGTTAGGCACTCCTCAGAATCCACTAGTGTGGTTCCTGGCCAGACTATTATTGTGAATTTAGATGCAAATACCATGTAGGCAAATAAAGCTTCAAATAAGAGGGGATTTTCACATAATGGTTTACGAATAAACAAAGTTGGAAAGAACTAAAAGAAAGCTGATTTTTTCTTAAAAGGAGTTGAAATTCTAAAAGAAACAAAGAAATAAGGGAAAGGGGGGGTCCTAGGTTTATTAACAATATGGATCACCCCACACAATTCCCGGTAATCACTCCTCAATGAGGGGCTACACGTGACATTATCGCGTGGTCATCATATCCATATCTACCCATCCCACCCTGTTAAGGTATTAAAGTGCGGAATGGTCTCAATTACTTATTGCATGCTATTACCCATCCCAATCCTATCAGTCCTGGAGGCGCTTAGGACTACTAATCCTAAAGGGGAGGGATATTGGGCTTATTTAAAGTTTCAAAAAGGTTAAAAATCTAAAGCGACATACAAAACACATATTGCACATTTAGGGAGAGCATATAAACAAACAAAGGCTCAATTATACCTCCTTGCACAGAAAAAAGCATATAACTAGAATGAATTTCACATACTGGTTAAGGTCTGATTAAATACTAAACATGAGAGAGCTTAAAGGTTGAGGCGGACTGCTTTATTACATAATTCAGATAGGAAGCTCGACTCAGGTCTGCCTGCCAGTTGTAGTTACTAACAGAAACAGATTTAGTTTAATTATTACCCTATGGCTTGGCTAAGCGTTAAGACGAGGTCCTATAGGCATAATATCTACTGAATTCAGAAAATAGATGAAGTAGTAAGGCTTGAAATAAACTGTTTGAGTGCATACTTGTTAAACTTGCTAAGTGAGGGAATCAGATTATTAAATGAGAGGCCAGATTTAAACGAATTGATTATAAGTTCTGCAGCTGATGGTAACTATTATTATTGGTTTTAGATCTATACTAAGTGAAGCGGGTCAGATTCGATTAGGAATTCCTATAGGCATGCTTTCTATGAATTGCTGACTTCAAACCTTTGTAGACGTGGTATAAAATGCAGAAGCCTTATAGACGTGGTCTCTAAATGCGTAAGACTGGTTTTAAACCTATGCACATGATATCTAGCAAAACTTATTTAATACCTATGAGCATGGTATCTAGGTGTAATTGAATATGCAAAATTGAACAATCCTATAGGCATAATTCTATATGAAGTTGAATATGCAGGATTCAGTATGGACCTATAGGCAGGATTTCTATATAAATTGGATATGCAGGAATGTAGTAGTCTTATAGTCATGATTTCTATATAAAAGTCGGAGATGGAGAATTCAAAATACCTATAGACATGGTATCTATATGAAAATTGGAGGTGCAGAATTCAGAATGACCTATAGGCATGATTTCTAGATGCACGCAGAATTCAAAATACCTATAGACATGGTATCTACCCTTTGCATGTATAGTTACCCACCCTTTTTCACTAACCATCCCCAAGTGTTTATTACAACTTATTACAAACCAGAATGAATAGAAATTATATCAGAAAAAGTAAAAAAAAAAAAACGTAANGCATGATTTCTATATGTATTTGAATATGTAGAATTGTAATAGACCTATAGGCATGATTTCCTACCCTTTGCATGCATAGTTACCCATCCCCTTTTTTCACTAGCCAGCCCCAAGTGTTTATTACAACTTATTACAAACCAGAATGAATAGAAATTATATCAGAAAAAGTAAAAAAAAAAAAAAAAGTACAACCAAAGGAGAGCCTGATTCAGACTTCCTGTCTAAAATATGAGGTAAACCAACTCAAAGACCACTGATCCAAAGCCTTTCTCCAATCTGAGTGTATCAAAGTTCCCTAAGAGCCTCAATGGGACTCCGGGCAATGCTCACACCCAAATTGTATTGTCAGAATGGGGACAAGTGCAGTGTGGAAGGGCCAGCCCTCAGGTGTCCAAGTTCAGAGGGAGCTCAATGGGTCCCAAGGCAAGGCTCACAAGAGGGGGAGCAGAACTTAAAGACTAAGAGAGAGTGCAAGTGTAGAGACAGATCTTGAAGAACTAGGGAAGTAAAGGCAAAGGCAAAGGGGTGCTGGGAAATAGTTACAGAAATAACAACTTCACACAAAAGGGATTCAGGGGTTAGGACTGATTGCAAAGAGCCCTTGCTTAGGCAAGGGTAGGCCTTAGGCATGCCCAGCAATGGAGAATGCTAGCATACCTATAAGCCTGCCAGAACACACACTATTAGAGGCTAGGATCCTAGGGGATCAAGTTTGATTCATGGACAATAATTTGCAGTATTGCCATGCTCAAACCATAGCATGAACACATAGGGGGCAGGGGGTTTTGGATTCATTGTAGAACAGGCAGAAAGAAACTTCAGCATGCTAGAGTAAGCGTTGAACTATACATAAACAGTAAGCAGACATGGATATAAAGATAGTAAATAAACACATTGTTGTGGTGCTGAAAACCTTAAATCAGGACATACCAGTTTCAAAGAAGCAAATAGAGAGAAAGCAGGCAACATAACTTGTAAACAGGCCACATTACAAGTAACAAGAGAGAATACTTTTGAGTGTAAGTGTGAGTTCAGAAAAAAAAACTACGAGTGTTGGTGTGTAGAAAACTAAGAGTCTTCGTGTGTTTTGTCAATGAAAGAGTCAGGTATTTATAGTGTGAAAACAGGCGGAAAGAAGGTAAGAAAATAATTATGGAACTGGGTATCAATTAAAATCAATTAGTAGAAGACTTCCTTTAATTAAGGAGTTCAAACTTAAACGGTAATGAACAAAATTATTTAAGGAAAGGGTTCAAGTAAGCATCTTGTGCAAAGTAAGCAATTAGGGGTAGATACATAGGAGTTTACTTAAGGGAAGAATTTTGAAATACACGGTTAAATAAATAAGGTAAAAATCAATTAGTACATAGTAAATCAAGGAGTCAGAGATTTGTAATTACTGGTCCATGAATAAACCAAGTCAGAAAGGCTAAGGAAAGTTTTCGACTCAAACCAAGTAACAGGGAAATCAGCAAACAAGGAAAGAAATCAATCAGGCTTACACGAAGGAATCCTGAAATTAATCAAAAATTGAAGGCCATTCTAGAGGGAGGTTCAGCACATATAAAGAGCACACAAGTATGCTAGGCTGAATTTAGGACAAAAAAATGTCATGCAATTGCAAAATCAGTAAGTAGTAGACTATAGGAACATGGTAGTCACATAGGTCAGTCTCAGTAACTCAGCAATGTAGAAGAGAGAGAGTATCAAATAGCATACAAAGGGTCCAGTAGAAAGACCTTAGAAGAGTTTAGCAGGGAATCATAACCATATAAAGAAACAAAGGTCGAAACAAAGATTTCGAAGCCTAATCGAGTAGTAAATGAGATAACTTCAAAAACTCAAAATAGGTCCAAAGAAGTTAGTTTTTTTTTGAAATCAAACAAGTTCAGAGATGAAGAACAAACAAATCACATAGCCAATGGTCTCAAATTCGAATGAATCCCCAAATTTTAGGGTTCTTGCCATCAATCGAGTGTAGAGATGAGAGGACAAGCAATCAAGGAAAAAGATACTAACGAAACAAGTTCAGAGATCTCCGAAATGAACTCAGACCTTTAACATGATCTTTCAGTAGAAGAGACTCATGAGAAACATACTAAAAGAACAATATGCGAAACACAGTAGAAGAACTCATAAGAACATAATCGAAGAAACACATAGGAAACACAGTAGAAGAAACTAATAAGAAAGATAGTAGAAGAAACACACAAGAGAAAAAGAAAATCAGAGAAGTATCTAAATAACTTAACGAAAACCCTAAATCGGGAAAGATAAAGGTTTTGAAAGCATAGTTTTTTGAGTGAAATCTCGAGAAATGTTTAAAAGTTTAGAGAAAGCACGGATATACAAAGAATCTAAAAGAATCGGAAAAACCTCGAAGGGTTAGGGTTTCAGAAGAACCCAAGTAGTGAGAAAGACTTGGAAAAGTCACTGATCTAAGCCGGAGAAGTCGAAATCAGGCTCGAATGACCAAGGCTGGCCGGAGCAAGGCCGGATATGGCCATAGAACTCGAATAAAACAAGGTCTGGGCCAAGCTTCTTCGTGGTCATGCCTTGAAACTTCAGTAACCAGGCGTGTAGGAGTTATAGGTGGCCGGTATAGGACCTCCATGGCCTTGGAAGCTATTGATTCCGGTGGTTCTAGGGTGGAAGTGGAGGGAGGCGGCTAGGGTTTCTGAGAGAGAATTTGGGAGATGGGGAATCCAGGGGCGGCTACAGGTGAGGAATGATAAGTTGTCGGGGGTATTAGGGAATTAAAAAAGGAAAGGATGAATGTGAGTCGTTAATCTGTTAGATCAACGGCTGGGATTAAAAGGGGGCCGGGTGGGTTATTTTAAAGGGTTGTGGGTCGGGTAGATTTAAGATTTGGGCCGGGTAATGGGATCTGAAATTGGGTCCAATTAGGGGTGCCAAATCTTGCCAAAATTGAAACATAGATGGGCTAACAATTAAATAGCCATTTTCCCCTTTATTTATTTTATAAAAAATAATAAATAATTTCTGGAAGTAATATAAAGGAACTAAAATGATTAATAATACATAATAATTAAATTAAAAATACTGGAGTCAATTTTATAATTATGAATATAATTAAACCTTAAAAGAGGCTAATATTGCAATTATACGCAATTTAGCTTTTAAAATGCTAAATAAATTTAAAAAATATGCAAAAATTATGTTAGCAATATTTTAGTATAAATGTAAGAATCCAATAAATGACTCACCAAGATGATAATTTTGGGGACAATTACTGGATTTTTCTTGATAAAATAGAGCAATGAATTGATTTAGAAATCTTTGAAAAAATAAGGAAAAATAATAAAACCTTGGGATATACTTATGTTTGCATATATATGCTATTTTGAAGGTATTTTGTATATTCAAAAAATACAGGGAAAAATTGGGTATCAACAGCTGCCCCTCTTTACCCGGGAAGGATGAAAAAGTTGTCGGGTAAAGATATGATGGCCAATTTTGACCGAACGAAATGGTTTGAAGAGGTTTGGCCGCGCTCTGGCTTCTGAGCTACCTACATATCCCTGGTCTTACAGGAATCAGGCCATATGTAGTTCAGGATCCGTCGGCGAAGTATGCCGATGGAGACTTTTCAAGCACGGGCGCAATATTCAGGATAGGGTTGCGGGGAACTGGAGCGGAATCGCTCCTGCCGAGATGGCCGTCGCTCGCCGGTTTACCTGCAAATAAGCAATACAAGCATATATTGTGTGGAAATTTAAACGTGATGCAAGTTCCCGTCGTACCATGAATGTTGTCTTTGGACGGTTAGGATGACGTCCTCAGACCATGACGTCCTGGGCCATGAAGCGTATGATAAAGGATTCGAAGGCCATGAAATGATTCTCTCGGGCTATGAGAATGATGCCTCCGAACCATGATGCCTTTGAATAATGATATGCAAAAGATTAAAGGGATCTTCAGGCCATGACATGGTGTTCTCGGGCTATGTAAATGGTGCCTCCGAACAATGACGCCCTCAGATAATTTGGCGATCTTTCAGCCCATGAAATGCAGTATTTGGCGATATTTCAGCCCATGATATGCGATAGGTGGCGATCTTTTAGCCATGAAAATGTAAATGAAGTGGCGATCTTTCATCCATGCAAGTGAAAATGATGCGGCGATCTTTCAGCCATGCAAGTGTGAATGAAGCGGCAATCTTTCAGCCATGCAAGTGTAAATGAAGCGGCGATCTTTCAGCCATGCAGAGTGTAAAATAAAGCGGCGATCTTTCAGCCATGCAGAATGTAAAATAAAGCGGCGATCTTTTAGCCATGCAAGTGTAAATGAAGTGGCGATCTTTCAGCCATGCAAGTGTAAATGAAGCGGCGATCTTTTAGCCATGCAGAATGTAAAATAAAGCGGCGATCTTTCAGCCATTCAAAATGTAAAATAAAGCGGCGATCTTTCAACCATGCAAGTGTAAATGAAGTGGGAATATTTCAGCCGTGCAGAATGTAATATAAAGCGGCGATCTTTCAGCCATGCAGAATGTAAAATAAAGCGGTGATCTTTCAGCCATTCAGAATGTAAAATAAAGCAGCGATCTTTCAGCCATGCAAAATGTAAAATAAAGCGGCGATCTTTCAGCCATGCAAGTGTAAATGAAGTGGCGATATTTCAGCCATGCAGAAAATGCAGACGGAGACAGTGTTTAGTCTCGGAAGGCAAAATGGTAGCCTTATGCAATGCAGAAAATGCAAATGGAGACAGTGTTTAGTCTCGGAAGGCATAATGCTAGCCTTATGCAATGCAGAAAATGCAGATGAAGACAGTGTTTAGTCTCGAAAGGCAGAATGGTAGCCTTATGCAATGCAAAAAATGCAGATGGAGACAGTGTTTAGTCTCGGAAGGCAGAATGGTAGCCTTATGCAATGCAGAAATAAAAATAAAGTGGCAAATGATAGCAGAGTTTAGTAGCTGATAGCAAGTTACGATGTCGGGATCGCTGGGGATATTGTGATATAGGGGATATCACTGGCGTGCTTGGATGGCCAATACTGGTAAGTGCAACAATCCTGAGAGTTGTAGTCATGACCAATGTTCGTCTCGTGGGCGTGTAGTATGTCAGATGCTTTCGCAATCCAAGTGTCTGCATCCAAAGAAAAATCATGAGTTTTGTAGATGGGAGGTAAGTTTGTATCCCTGCTGGCCTTGCTCAACCTGTTCGGCTTTGATCTGGTGATACGACATGTATCATTGGGGTAGCGTTGCTGAACAAAGCGATTTCGATAATAAACATGCATGAGTTTGTAAAAAATATGACATAAGTTTATATTTAAAAAATAGCTTTTAGATGAACCGACGACTGTGACGCGGCTCAAGACATTGCAACCTCTCTTTTTTACGATATTTTGAGGGTCCTTCTCAAAATTCTGCCCCAGTTTAATGGGTTGATGCTTCTGACGGCTGCATGATGATTGGCTGAAATTACTTCGGAATTTTGAGCGTCCTCCTCAAAATTCTGCCCCAGTTTCCAATCTCGGGGGGGGGGGGGATGAAAGTTTTATTGAATTGTGACCGAACCCATAAGGCTGCCTACGTATCCCCTCTTAAACGGGAATCAGGTCAGACGTAGTTCAAATACATCATATAGGGAAAACATGGAGATTACATATAGTAACGCTTGACTTCATCTGAATTGATTGGTTTTGGCCAAACTTCTCCGTCCATTTCTGCAAGTATAAGGGCTCCTCCTGTCAAAATCCGGTGGACCATGTATGGACCCTGCCAGTTGGGAGAGAACTTCCCTTTGGCTTCATCTTGATGCGGGAAAATTTTCTTTAACACCAGCTGCCCCGGTGTGAACTGTCTCGGCTTGACTCTCTTGTTGAAGGCTTTGGACATTCTGTTCTGATAAAGCCAACCGTGGCAAACTACATTAGTCTCTTTCCATCTATAAGAGCTAGCTGCTCGTAGGGACTCTTCACCCATTCTGTGACGTCAAGCTCAGCTTCTTGTATGATCCTCAAGGAAGGAATTTCTAATGACTGCTTCTGTACCATAAACCAGCATATAGGGAGTTTCCCCGATTGATGTGCGGACATTGGTGCGATACCCTAACAGAGAAAATGATAACTTCTCGTGCCACAGTTTGTGCTTCTCTATCATCTTCCTCAATATCTTCTTGATATTTTTATTTGCGGCTTCTACGGCTCCATTCATCTGAGGCCTGTAGGCTGTAGAATTCTTGTGTTTGATCTTGAAGGTCTCACACATAGCTTTCATTAAGTCACTGTTGAGGTTGGAGCCATTATCAGTAATGATTGACTCTGGAATCCCGAACCAACAGACGATACGGTCGCGGACAAAGTCTGCCACGACTTTCTTAGTCACTGCTTTGTAAGATACTGCCTTGACACATTTGGTGAAATAGTCGATTGCTACTAGGATGAACCTGTTCCCGTTGGAAGCGGCCGGCTCGATCGGTCCAATAACATCCATTCCCCAAGCGGCGAACGGCCATGGTGAGCTTGTTGCATTAAGCTCATTTGGAGGTAACTTTATCATGTCTGCATGTATCTGACAGCGGTGGCACTTCCGGACATACTGGATGCAATCCGTTTCCATAGTCATCCAAAAGTAACCAGCCCGGAGTATCTTTTTGGCTAAGACAAAACCGTTCATATGTGGACTGCAGGTCCCAGCATGGATTTCTCTAGCAGTTTAGATGCTTCCTTTGCGTCGACACACCTTAGTAATCCCAAATCCGGAGTCCTCCTATACAGGATTCCTCCGCTATGAAAGAAATTGTTAGACAACCTCCGAAGTGTGCGCTTCTGAGTATAATTGGCAAGCTCTGGGTATTCTCCCTTTGCTACATATTCCTTGATATCGTGAAACCAAGGCTTTCCGTCTGCTTCTTCTTCAACGTGGGCACAACAAGCTGGTTGATCATGAATCTTTACTGGAATAGGATCAATGAAGTTTTTATCTGGATGTTGTATCATGGATGACAGGGTAGCCAATGCATCGGCGAATTCATTCTGGATTCTGGGAACATGTTAGAATTCCGTCTTTGTGAACCTCTTCCTTAGTTCCTGCACATGGTGCAGATATGGGAGTATCTTGGAGTTCTTGGTCGCCTATTCTTTTCGGACCTGATGTATGAGTAGGTCTGAATCCCCGATTACTAGCAGCTCTTGTATGTTCATGCCAATAGCCATCTTGAGCCCTAAGATGCAGGCTTCATACTCGGCCATATTGTTGGTGCACGGGAACCTGAGCTTAGCTGACACCGGATAATGTTGACCGGTTTCTGATACTAGGACTGCTCCTATGCCGACTCCTTTGAAATTTGCTGCTCCGTCGAAAAACATTCTCCAGCCATCATAGGATTCTGCAATGTCTTCTCCTATGAATGATACCTCTTCATTAGGAAAATAAGTCTTCAGGGGTTCGTATTCTCCATCTACGAGATTTTCAGCAAGGTGATCTGCTAATGCCTGTCCCTTGATTGCTTTCTGAGTTACATAGACAATGTCAAATTCACTCAACATGATTTGCCACTTGGCCAGCTTGCCGGTGGGCATAGGCTTATGAAAAATGTACTTCAAAGGGTCCATCCTTGATATAAGATACGTAGTGTAGGCCCAGAAGTAATGTCTCAGCTTCTGGGCTACCCAAGTCAAAGCACAACAGGTGCGCTCCAACAGAGAATACCGGGCCTCGTACGGAGTGAATTTCTTGCTGAGATAGTAAATGGCGTGTTCCTTTCTCCCCGTCTCGTCATGCTGCCCCAAGACGCAACTGAAGGCACCATCTAATACTGTGATGTAGAGTAGCAAAGGTCTACCAGGCTCGGGCGGGACTAAGACTGGTGGTGTTGACAGGTATTCCTTAATCCCGTCAAAATCTTTCTGGCATTCATCAGTCTACTTGGTGGCGGCATCCTTTTCAGCATCTTGAAGATCGGCTCATAGATGACTGTGGACTGTGTTATGAATTGGCTGATATAGTTAATCCTTCCCAAGAAACTCATCACGTCCTTCTTGTTCTTTGGCGGTGGAAGTTCCTGAATAACTTTGACCTTTGATGGATCCAATTCTATTCCTCGGCAACTCACAATAAACCCAAGCAATTTTCCGGCGGGAACTCCAAATGCACACTTTACGGGATTCAGTTTCAGGTTGTACCTTCGCAACCTATTGAAAAACTTCCTCAAATCTTCCATGTGATCAGTGGCCTTCTTGGACTTGATGATAACGTCATCTACGTACACCTCGATCTCCTTGTGTATGATATCATGAAAAATGGTAGTCATAGCCCTCATGTAGGTGGCCTCTGCATTCTTTAACCCAAAAGGCATCATCTTGTAGCAGTACATTCCCCACGGCATAATGAAAGCCGTTTTCTCAGCATCTTCTTCGTCCATCCAGATCTGATGATAACCAGCGAAACAATCCACGAATGATTGCAATTCATGTTTGGCGCAATTGTCGATCAGGATGTGTATGTTTGGTAAGGGGAAGTCGTCTTTTGGACTGGCCCGGTTGAGATCCCGGTAGTCGACATAGACTCTAACCTTCCCGTCCTTCTTCGGCACTGGCACAATGTTAGCTAACCATGTTGGATACTCAACTACCCTGAGAACTTTAGCTTTGACCTGCTTGGTGACTTCTTCCTTGATTTTCAAACTCATATCATGTCTGAACTTTCTGAGCTTCTGTTTTACCGGCGGACATGTCGGATCAGTTGGCAGTTTGTGTGCCACAATAGATGTACTCAGGCCAGTCATGTCATCGTACGAAATTCTGTGTACTCTTCATTTTCTGACGGCGATAAGTGAACGCTGACTCGTGTTTCTTTGACATTCTCTTCATCCCCCAGGTTAACAATCTCAGTCTCGTCCAGGTTGGACTTCGATCTATTTTCAAAATTCTCAACTTCCTTAACAATCTCTTCCAATATGTCATCTTCCTCTGAATCCATGTCTGTTTGTTGCGTTGTCTCATTGCATGTCACAGTCATTGGTTCATCAAGATAAGTAATAGTAATGTTGTATAAGTATAGTAATGAGAGAAAATAATAAGAGTGCTGATTTATAAGGAAAATCGAAATGCTTTGATAAATTCCATAACTGTTTTGAACATTGAAGATCTTATTGCGAAAATTAAAAATGCGAAAGGAAAGTCAACTAGTACAAATAAAAGATAGTGCATGATGCTTGTACAGCCTTGCTACCCCGAGGCTCGCCGGGCTCTGGTGGTTCTGATGGTCCAGTTATTGAGGCATGCTCCTCCGCTTACAGTCTGTATGGAAGGGCTTTCCCCCTCCTCCTCGAAAACGACACAATAATCCATATCATCGTCTTCCAGGAACAAATTCTTCACTACTGCCAGTGCTTCCTCTTCTTCTGACCCATAGATAACTTCGGCCGGTTAGAAAGTCTGTTCCAAGTGTGGTATCGGCTGCTCCAGTGGATAGTAAGGACCGCACCATGGTGGCGACCAGTTGTTGAATTCCTCCCAGGTATAATCATATCCCAGACCGAAGGTGGTGCCATGTTTCTTTAATTTTATAGGCTTAGCAATTCCTTGGAGGTTCTTGCCAAGTCCCTTGCCAGGTTCGTATCCGCTCCAGTTCAATATGATTTCAATTTTGTTATCCCACCATTTTTCCTTGTCAACGACGTTGACTCGCTCGATGTGGTGATAAGTCTCCCCGCCTATCTTTCTTCTGCCTCCTACTGCTGGGATGGTCTGGCGACCGTATATGGGATTGCTACCGTCGCCGTGAATGATCACCTCTTGGTGATTCCACTCAAACTTCACTGCCTGAGTAGTGTTGACGCTACGGCCCCAGCAGCATGAATCCATGGTCGTCCCAACAACAGATTGTAAGATGCCGGCACGTCTAGCACTTGAAAATCAACATCAAACACAGTAGGCCCCATTTGCAAACACAGGCTAATTTCCCCAATGGTAGACCTTTGGGAACCGTCGAAAGCTTTGACGTTGATGGCCCCGTCCTTGATCTCATGCAGTCCCTTTCCCAATGTCCTGAGTGTTACCAACGGACAAATATTGAGGCTGGACCCTCCATCAATCAGGATTCTGGTGATAAAATAATCTTCGCGTTGTACGGTGATGTGCAATGCCTTGTTGTGACTCAACCCTTCTGGTGGCAGTTCATCTTCATGAAAAGTGCCTTGTGACTTTCCAATACCTGTCCTACCATGTTTGCCATCTCTCCTCAGGTGATGTTGCTTGGTACATATGCCTAACTCAGCACCCTTAACAAGGCATTCCTGTGTGCATCGAAATTCTGTAGCAAAGCAAGGATAGAAATTTGCGCTGGTGTTTTGTTTAGCTGATCAATGACCGAGTATTCCTTGGCTTGTATCTTTCTCCAGAGATCATCGGGCCCAGTTTCAGTGATGGTTGGCCGACTAGAAGCCTGCTTGCTTGACTCAGCCAGATGTTCCGGGGTATAAACTCTACAAGTTCTCGTCATACCCTGTGCCGCAATAGCTTCTTCGAACAAGACCTTCCCTTTTCTCCTTGCCTCGGCTGTGTAGTCCCAAGGTATGGCATTCGTATGGAATGGTGTTATGGCCGACATTGCCACAGGAATTGGCGTGGCTATCTTTACTCCGAACGGAGCATGCACCTTGGGTGGTAAAACTGCAACTTCGAAGGGTGTAGGTGCATTTGCCGGCGACATGAATTCGACCTCAATCGGTGCTGGCGTCTTTGCAGAGGATGGTGCTTCAAACTCAAGTGGCATGGACATATTTACCTCGGCATCCCTAGAGGGCTGAATCTAGACTACGATCGGATTAAGGGTGACTATTGGCTTCTTTGGATCGTCACCTTCTGTGATCAAACCGATCGATCCCTTGGGATCCCAATCATCCTCTGTTTCAATCATGTGAACGTCTCTACCTTTGTTATCCGACAGAGGGTTATTGCGGACATTCGGAGCAGGCTCCTTTGCCACAATAATCTTGTTATCAATTAAAGTTTGGATCTTATCTTTCGGAGAGCGGCATTCGTCAACGGTGTGTCCTTTCATGCCGGAATGATATGCACAGGATTTATTTGGATTAACCCAGTGGGAAGGGTTCTCAGGAGCAGCAGGGATAGGGGTGACATAACCAGCAGCTTTGAGTCTTTCATACAACTAGTCGATAGGATCAGCAATAGCCGTGTATTGTTTTGGGGGCCTTCGGTCAAAGTTTGGTCGAGGTCTAGGGAAGTTTTGGCGTGGAGGAGGGGATTGGTAGTGGGATGGTTGAGTGTTGTAGGCTTGATAGACATGTGCTGGTTGGGAATATTTAGGTGAAGTGGGCTGATATGTGGGAGGTGATTGATAAGTGAGTAGTGGAGCTTGGTAAGAGGGTGAGGGTGCTTGGTAGTTTGGAGTAGGCTGATATGTGAGCGGAGGCATTGGGTAGGTTTGGTATTTGACTGGAGATTTGGTTCTCTGTGCCACCATTACAGCTCCTACGTCCCTTTTCTTGGACACACCGCCTGACTGTAAGGCCTTGTTTGTAGCTTGCAAGGCCTCAAAATTCGTAACCATACTGCTTTTGATGTCCTCTTCGATCTTCTCTCCCAGCTTGATAATGTTAGAAAATTTGTGGCCCTCGATCATCATCAGCCTCTCATAATACTATGGGTCTTGGGCCCGGACGAAGAATTTGTTTATTTGTTCTTCTTCTAAGGCAGGTCTGACTTTAGCAGCTTCGGACCTCCAACGAGTAGCATACTCGCGGAAGGTTTCTGTGGGCTTCTTTTTCAGATTTTGAATATAGAACACATCTGGTGCATTCTCCGTGTTGAACCTGAATCTATCCATAAAATCAGATGCCATGCTTACCCAATTTTACCACTTCTTTGGATCTTGGCTAATGTACCAAGATAAAGCATCTCCCTTCAAGCTCCTCATGAACAGTTTCATGCGGATTTTCTCGTCTTTTCCTACTCCAACCAAGTTGTCACAATACATTCTCAAATGGACCCTTGGATCTCGTGTACCATCAAACATTTCAAACTTAGGAGGTTTGTACCCCTCGGGCAGTTCGACAGCGGGCTGTATGCAAAGATCTTCGTAGTTTAGCCCTTCAATTCCCTTACTACCTTCAATGCCTTGAATTCTGCTAGTCAACTTTATAAGTTCTTCGGCCAGGTTTCTGATGAGCAAGTCCTTATCATCAGACTCGGGTGTGCTTGAGATGGGCTGGGTGGAGTACGACACAGTCTCCACATAGATGGGGGTATTATGTTGGGTGTGGCAGTGGTCATTTATGGAATTCTGGAGTTCTTGGATGAGCAGTGGGGTGTTATTCGAGGTATGGCAGGTATTGCAGTGGTGATGAGGAGTGGGACAGTTTTGTTGCTTTGGGATATTTTGTGGAGGCACAGGATTCTGAGCATTTGGGAAATTAACATCTGGAGTGTGAGGGAAAATGACAGATTTGCCAGATTCCGAACTTGGTCAAGTTCTTCTTGAAATTTCACCAGCTTTTGTTCCAGTTGGGATGCATTTTCCTTGGGAACCAGAGTACCGTGACCATGAGTGACCTCTACCCGTTCAGTTGAGTTTTCCTTTCTGGCGTTGTTCAAATCTTCCATCTTCCCTTTGTTCTTGTGTCTGGCAGGACTGAGAGGAGGAGTAGGTGGAGGGCCCTTGGAACTCATGAAATAGGATGATGTTGCCAGAGTTCACGAACAAACCTTTGGGGAGGGGAATAAACAAAAGTAAAACAAAAGGTAACAAGTCAGTGAGGATTATATAAAATGTTGCAATATTTAAACATACAGTGCAGGAATGTAAAGCGTGTCCTAATTTGGGGACCTCTTTATGCCCGAGGTAGGCCTAGCGACAAGTTGATTTGGAGAACTTGGAATGCTAAATGCCTCATTTCATTGATAAAAAAGTAGACGAATCCCAAATCGACACTAAATAACAGGAAATAAAAGTTGCTAGTGGCTATTGGCCTTATTACATTTTACAAAGCAAAGTGAAAACTCCTATCTATTTGGTCCCAGAAGGACCTTCCCCAGATTCGGCGTCCTTGGCTTCATCGAACAGCCACCCTAACTCGCGCAGTCCCAGCAGCAGGTAGGCTCTGGCCAGATGTCCGCCTTCATTTCCTTCAGCATTCCGGCAGTCTTCGACCCTCTTGAGAAACTTCTTTTCCAGCTCTACTATACCTCGCTCCAAATATCCCAGTCGCTTGTTGGCACTGACAGCCATATCCTTCAACTCTTCAATTAGTTTTTGATTGGCTTCCTGTATCTCACGGTTCTTGCTTTCGCATTCCCGGATCCTTTTGCGTAGTTGATTGTACTTGACCTGTGCCTCGGCCTTTTCATCTATGATCCTGTGACCTCGAATAAACCCAGGTTGACCCAGACCATCGTGCTTATCCTCCAACCAGCCTAAATAATAGGGAGCACAACCAGCGTGGTATCTATCTGACTCGATAGTATCCCTTCTCAGGATAATCTTGCAGTGCCACATATGCTGAGCCTGGCACTTGAAAGGACTATCGTCATCCTGGAAGTCGGCCCGGAAGTGACTCATTTTGTCGACCCTGGGTATAACCTGCTTCCTACCCGCTTGTCTCATAACCCGGAGAGGTACGTAAGGGTACGTCCCTCTTAAACCGATTAGTATTAGGAAGGGTGCATCTCTGGATCGGACGATGAACTCCTCGGTCAGAAACCACTCGAACATCCATTGTACCTGGTCCTCAGTCAGATTTTCGAAGAGCTCGACCCATTCTTTAGCATTCTCCGGTTGGGCGAACATATTGGGCATGTAATTCATTCGCTTTGGGTGATGAAAAGCGATATGATCATCCTAGTCCCTTCGATGGATTTCTTGCCGGTATTCACCCTTTTGGAGATGTTCCACAAGCCAGAGTTGAAGTAGCAAATTACAGCCTTTGAAGTGTTTAGCTTCCTGTTTACACCTTTCTAGGGCTCGGTATATTTCTGCAATGATCATTGGTACGAGGCTGAATGGTTTTCCGTCAATTCCCTCCATTAGAGTTTTAGTCACCATAGCTAGTCTGGTGTGGATTCTTGCCTTCTTTGTTGGAAACACGATCAATCCCAGGAAGCAAAACATGAACACAAAGACCCTTCGGTGAATATGTCCCAATGATGTGATGGAAAATTTGTCAGTATAGGTACGGTAGGATTTGCTGTGACCGTACCTTTCGCACAAATTATCAAAAGGGATATAGGAGTCTTTCAGACATGTCAGTTCAGGATTTTTCTTCAAACCCATCATCTTGAGGAAACCCCTGCTCTTACGGTTCTCAGGCATCAACAAACCCGAATTTTCCCATGGTATACCGGCCAATCCTCCTATTTCTTCTAGCAAGGGTGTCATTTCAATATCCCCGAAGCGGAACACAGACCTCTCGCAATCCCAGAACAAAGTGGCAGCTTCTATGATCTTGTTGTTGGGTTGGATTTCCAGGAAAGAAGGTAGGTTCCCCAAATATTTTCGGACAAGAGTCTGATCACTGGAGTGAAAATCCTTCCACCAGCTTAGGAGTTTGGGGTGGACGTTGGTAACCATGCCGAATCTAGGGACTTCGTGCCTCATATTTCTGCAAGAAAACAAGGTTAGGCTTTTTTCCCCCACCGGACTCGGCTATTTAATATCAACAATTGGCATAAAAGCATTTAGTTCTCCAAATAAATGCACAGAACGTGACAATGTCCGTTTGGGTTCTAGGGAAACCCAGTGGACTTTGGACAAGGCTATCTTAATGAGTCATTATGCGGACAACATAACTGACTCGGCTAGGTTTGACCATGATGCATGCACAACTTTAATCAGAGTAAGGTTTCTATGGGGTTTTAGACTGGTACCCTTGAGCGGACAACTCAAGGGGGAAAGGCGAGGAACCGTCGACTACACCGTTGATCGACTGGTTTTACCACAAATATGCCTTTTTCGGATTTAGGGGGTGATATATTGGAAGAGCGCAACCACTCATTATAAGCGTTTCTATAGGATTTTGTTTGGCACGAGTGGAATATGATGTTGAGCATGATTATGCAACAGTTAAAGGCATGTTGTCATGTATTTGCACGTTGAGAAAGCAATAAATATAAAGCAGTAATAAAGGAAAGCAGTAAAAAAAAGAAAAAGGAGACAAGTCAGTTTTGTAATCAAAAAGAAAATGGAATGCTTAAAATAAACAAATAATTACGCGTAAGGAAGCATAAATTCACAATAAAAGTCTGAAATGGTAAAAGCCTAAAAAAAATTCCCCAGCAGAGTCGCCATGCTGTCGCGCCCCCTTTTTCTCCCGAAATCGGGTTTATGACATTTGGGAGGACAACTCATTCCTTTTGGGAATTGGGTTTACATTTGAAGAGTCGTCACCTAATGATTAGGGTGCATTAGGACACCAAGAGGGTTTTGATTTGAGCAACCAGAGATAGGGTAAGGTCTTGAAATTATTCTAAGGGGAAGGTGTTAGGCACCCCTCAGAATCCACTAGTGTGGTTCCCGGCCAGACTAATATTGTGAATTTAGATGCAAATACCATGTAGGCAAATAAAGCTTCAAATAAGAGGGGATTTTCACATAATGGTTTACGAATATACAAAGTTGGAAAGAACTAAAAGAAAGCTGATTTTTTCTTAAAAGGAATTGAAATTCTAAAAGAAACAAGGAAATAAGGGAAAGAGGGGTCCTAGGTTTATTAACAATATCGATCACCCCACACAATGCCCAGTAATCACTCCTCAATGAGGGGCTACACGTGATATTATCGCGTGGTCATCATATCCATATCCACCCATCCCACCCCGTTAAGGTATTAAAGCGCGGAATGGTCTCGATTACTTATTGCATGCTATTACCCGTCCCAATCCTATCAGTCTTGGAGGCGCTTAGGACTACTAATCCTAAAGGGGAGGGATATTGGGCTTATTTAAAGTTTCAAAAAGGTTAAAAATCTAAAGCGACATACAAAACAAATATTGCACATTTAGGGGGAGCATATAAACAAACAAAGGCTCAATTATACCTCCTTGCATAGAAAAAAGCATATAATTAGCATGACTTTCACATATTGGTTAAGGTCTGATTAAATACTAAACATGAGAGAGCTAAAAGGTTGAGGCGGACTGATTTATTATATAATTGAGATAGGAAGCCCGACTCGGGTCTGCCTGCTGGTTGTAGTTACTAACAGAAACAGATTTAGTTTAATTATTACCCTATGGCTTGCCTAAGCGTTAAGATGAGGTCCTATAGGCATAATATCTACTGAATTCAGAAAATAGATGAAGTAGTAAGGCTTGAAATAAACTGTTTGAGTGCATACTCATTAAACTTGCTAAGTGAGGGAATCAGATTATTAAAAAAGAGGCCAGATTTAAACGAATTGATTATAAGTTCTGCAGCTGATGGTAACTATTATTACTGGTTTTAGATCTATACTGAGTGAAGCAGGTCAGATTCGATTAGGAATTCCTATAGGCATGCTTTCTAAGCGTTGCTGACTTCAAACCTTTTTAGACGTGGTATAAAATGCAGAAGCCTTAGACGTGGTCTCTAAATGCGTAAGACTGGTTTTAAACCTATGAACATGATATCTAACAGAATTTATTTAAGACCTATGAGCATGGTATGTAGATGTAATTGAATATGCAAAATTGAACAATCCTATAGGCATAATTCTATATGAACTTGAATATGTAGGATTCAGTATGGACCTATAGGCAGGATTTCTATATGATTTGGATATGCAAGAATGTAGTAGTCTTATAGTCATGATTTCTATATGAAAGTCGGAGATACAGAATTCAAAATACCTATAGACATGGTATCTATATGAAAATTGGAGGTGCAGAATTCAGAATGACCTATAGGCATGATTTCTAGATGCATGCAGAATTCAAAATACCTATTGACATGGTATCTACCCTTTGCATGCATAGTTACCCACCCTTTTTCACTAACCATCAGTAAAAGTAAAAAAAAAGTACAACCAAAGGAGAGCCTGATTCAGACTTCCTGTCTGAAATATGAGGTAAACTAACTCAAAGACCACTGATCCAAATCCTTTCTCCAATCTGAGTGTGTCAAAGTTTCCTAAGAGCCTCAATGGTACTCCGGGCAATGCTCACACCCAAATTGTATTGTTAGAATGGGGACAATTGCAGTGTGGAAGGACCAGCCCTCAGGTGTCCAAGTTCGGAGGGAGCTCAATGGGTCCCAAGGCAAGGCTCACAAGAGGGGGGGGGGGGGGGCAGAACTTAAAGACTAAGAGAGAGTGCAAGTGCAGAGACAAATCTTGAAGAACTAGGGAAGTAAATGAAAAGGGAAAGGGGTGCTGGGAAATAGTTACAGAATCGACAACTTCACACAAAAGGGATTCAGGGGTTGGGACTGATTGCAAAGAGCCCTTGCTTGGGCAAGGGCAGGCCTTAGGCATGCCTAACAATGGAGAATGATAGTATACCTATAAGCCTGCCAGAACACACTATTAGAGGCTAGGTTCCCAGGGGATCAAGTTTGATTCATGGACAATAATAGTATTGCCATGCCTCAAACCATAGCATGAACACATAGGGGGTAGGGGGTTTTGGATTCATAGTAGAATAGGCAGAAAGAAACTTCAGCATGCTAGAGTAAGTGTTGAACTATACAGAAACAGTAAGCAGACATTGATATAAAGATAGTAAATAAACACATTGTTGTGGTGCTGAAAACCTAAATCAGGACACACCAGTTTCAAAGAAGCAAATAGAGAGAAAGCATGCAACAGGACTTGTAAACAGGCCACAGTACAAGTAACAAGAGAGAATACTTTTGAGTGTAAGTGTGAGTTCAGAAAAAGAACTACGAGTGTTGGTGTGTAGAAAACTAAGAGTCTTCGTGTGTTTTGTCAATGAAAGGGTCAGGTATTTATAGTGTGAAAACAGGCGGAAAGAAGGTAAAAAAATAATTATGGAACTGGGTATCAATTAAAATCAATTAGTACAACACTTCCTTTAATTAAGGAGTTCAAACTTATACGGTAATGAACAAAATTATTTAAGGAAAGGGGTCAAATAAGCATCTTGTGCAAACTAAGCAATTAGGGGTAGATACATAGGAGTTTACTTAAGGGAAGAATTTTGAAATACACGGTTAAATAAATAAGATAAAAATCAATTAGTATATAGTAAATCAAGGAGTTAGAGATTTGTAATTACTGGTCCATGAATAAACCAAGTCAGAAAGGCTAAGGAAAGTTTTCGACTCAAACCAAGTAACAGGGAAATCAGCAAACAAGGAAAGAAATCAATCAGGCTTACACGAAGGAAGCCTGAAATTAATCAAAAATTGAAGGCCATTCTAGAGGGAGGTTCAACACATATAAATAGAACACAAGTATGCTAGACTGAATTTAGGACAAAGAAAAATGTCATGCAATTGCAAAATCAGTAAGTAGTAGACTATAAGAACATGGTAGTCACATAGGTCAGTCTCAGTATTTCAGCAATGTAGAAGAGAGAGAGAGTATCAATTAGCATACAAAGGGTCCAGTAGAAAGACCTTAGAAGAGTTTAGCAGCGAATCAGAACCATATAAAGAAACAAAGGTCGAAACAAAGATTTCGAAGCCTAATCGAGTAGTAAATGAGATAACTTCAGAAACTCGAAATAGGTCCAAAGAAGTTAGGTTTTTTTTTGAATCAAACAACTTCAGAGATGTAGAACAAACAAATCACATAGCCAATGGTCTCAAAACTCGAATGAATCCCCAAATTTTAGGGTTCTTGCCATCAATCGAGTGCAGAGATGAGAGGACAAGTAATCAAGGAAAAAGACATTAACAAAACAAGTTCAGAGATCTCCGAAAGGAACTGAGACCTTTAACATGCTCTTTCAGTAGAAGAGACTCATGAGAAACATAGTAAAAGAACAACATGCGAAACACAGTAGAAGAACTCATAAGAACATAATAAAAGAAACACATAGGAAACACCGTAGAAGAAACTAATAAGAAACATAGTAGAAGAAACATACAAGAGAAAAAGAAAATTAGAGAAGTATCTAAATAATTTAACAAAAACGCTAAATCGGGAAAGATAAAGGTTTTGAAAGCATAGTTTTTGAAAGAAATCTCGAGAAAACATTTAAAAGTTTAGAGAAAGCGCAGATATACAACGGATCTAAAAGAATCGGAAAAACCTCGAAGGGTTAGGATTTCAGAAGAACCCAAGTAGTGAGAAAGGCTTGGAAAAGTCACTGATCTGAGCCGGAGAAGTCAAAATCAGGCTCGAATGACCAAGGCTGGCCGGAGCAAGGCCGGAGATGGCCATAGAACTCGAATCAAACAAGGTCTGGGCCAAGCTTCTTCGTGGTCAGGCCTTGAAACTTCATAACCAGGCGTGTAGGAGTTATAGGAGGCCGGTATAGGACCTCCATGGCCTTGGAAGCCATGGATTCCGGTGGTTCTAGGGTGGAAGTAGAGGGAGGCGGCTAGGGTTTCTGAGAGAGAATTTGGGAGATGGGGAATCCAGGGGCGGCTACAGGTGAGGAATGATTTAGGACTGGGGGTATTAGGGAATTAAAAAAGGAAAGGACGAATGTGAGCCGTTGATCTATTAGATCAACGGCTGAGATTAAAAGGGGGGCCGGGTGGGTTATTTTATAGGGTTGTGTGTCGGGTAGATTTACTATTTGGGCCGAGTAATGGGATTTGAAATTGGTTCCAATTAGGGTTGCCAAATCTGGCCAAAATTGAAACGTAGATGGGCTAACAATTAAATAGCCATTTTCCCTTTATTTATTTTATAAAAAATAATAAATAATTTTTGGAAGTAAATTAAAGGCACTAAAATGATTAATAATACATAATCATTAAATTGAAAATACTGGAGTCAATTTTATAATTACGAACATAATTAAACCTTAAAAGAGGCTAATATTGTAATTATACGCAATTTAGCTTTTAAAATGCTAAATAAATTTATAAAAATATGCAAAAATTATGTTAGCTATATTTTAGTATAACTGTGAGAATACAATAAATGAATCACCAAGATGATAATTTTGGGGACAATTATTGGATTTTTCTTGATAAAATAGAGCAATGAATTGATTTAGAAATCTTTGAAAAAATAAGGAAAAACAATAAAACCTTAGGATATACTTATATATGCATATATAGGCTATTTTGATGGTATTTTGCATATTCAAAAATTACAGGGAAAAATTGGGTATCAACAGCTACCCCTCTTTACCCGGGAAGGATGAATGAGTTGTCGGGTAAAGATATGATGGCCAATTTTGACCGAACGAAATGGTTTGAAGAGGTTTGGCCGCGCTCTGGCTTCTGAGCTACCTACATATCCCTAGTCTTACAGGAATCAGGCCATATGTAGTTCAGGATCCGTTGGCGAAGTATACCGATGGAGACTTTTCAAGCACGGGCGCAATATTCAGGATAGGGCTGCGGGGAACTGGAGCGGAATCACTCCTGCCGAGATGGCCGTCGCTCGCCGGTTTACCTGCAAATAAGCAATACAAGCATATATTGTGCGGAAATTTAAACGTGATTCAAGTTCCCGTCGGACCATGAATGTTGTCTTTGGACGGTTAGGATGACGTCCGCAGACCATGATGTCCTGGGCCATGAAGCGTATGATAAAGGATTCGCAGGCGATGAAATGATGCTCTCGGGCTATGAGAATGATTCCTCCGAACCATGATGCCTTTGAATAATGATATGCAAAAGATTAAAGGGATCTTCACGCCATAACATGGTGTTCTGTGGCTATGTAAATGGTGCCTCCGAACGATGACGACCTCAGATAATTTGGCGATCTTTCAGCCCATGAAATGCAATATTTGGCGATATTTCAGCCCATGATATGCGATAGGTGGCGATCTTTCAGCCATGCAAGTGTAAATGAAGTGGCGATCTTTCAGCCGTGCAAGTGTAAATGAAGCGGCGATCTTTCAGCCATGCAGAGTGTAAAATAAAGCGGCGATCTTTCAGCCATGCAGAATGTAAAATAAAGCGGCGATCTTTCAGCCATGCAGAATGTAAAATAAAGCGGCGATCTTTCAGCCATGCAAGTGTAAATGAAGTGGCAATCTTTCAGCCATGAAAGTGTAAATGAAGCGGCGATCTTTCAGCCATGCAAGTGTAAATGAAGCGGCGATCTTTCAGCCATGCAAGTGTAAATGAAGTCGTGATGACCCAAAGGGTCGTCACCGGTTTTCTTATCCATTCTATACTTCTGAGGCCTTGAAAACCTCATTTGGGGTTGCCTCGATTTGCATGCGCAGTCTGGGCGCGTAGCCGGAAAGCTTAAATATGAGTTCTGTGAGAAAAATGCTAATTTTTGACTTTAAAATGAATAAATTTGACTTCGGTCAACATTTTGGGTAAACAGACCCGGACCCATGATTTGACTGTCCCGGAGGGTCCGTAGGAAAATATGGGACTTGGGCGTATGCCCGGAATCGAATTCTGAGGTCCCAAGCCCGAGAAATGAATTTTTGTATGAAATTGTTTTCTGGAAATGATTAAGGAAAATGAAAATGAAATTTGATTAAAAGACTGTGGTATCGGGCCCGTGTTTTGTTTCCGGCGCCCGGTACAAGTCTTATATGTGGTTTAAGCGATCTCTGTAAAGTTTGGTTTAAAACGGACGTCGTTTGACGTGTTTCGACTTGAAATGGATAATTTGATGTTTTATGAAATTTGGAAGAAATCATGGGTTTTAAGGCCTAATTTGATGTTCATGATGTTGTTTTGGCGATTTGATCGCACGGATAAGTCCGTAGGATGGTTTTGAGGTGGTGTGTATGTTTGGTTTGGAGCCCCGAGGGCTCGGGTGAGTTTTGAGTAGGTTCCGGGATGCCTTTGACTTAAAATATCAGCTGTTGCAGGTTCAGGAAATATTGCAGGCCTCTGAACCCTCTAGCACGGTCCGCGAGAAATCGCGTGCGGCCGCGGAGGGGCCAGCGCGGCCGCGGTCGCCTTTGCGCGGTCCGCGGTGGGTGCTGTGCGGCCGCGGTCGGCTTTGCGTGGTCCGCGCAGGGCTAAGATCCGCAGGTCTTTAGGTGGGCCAGGCCAGCGCAGCCACGGTCGCCTTTGCGCGGTCCGCGGTGGGTGCAGAGCGGCCGCGGTCCCTTTTTGCGCGGTCCGCGCTGGGACTTCGGAGGGGTATATATAGACGGGAATTTCCGTTATTTTTCACTTTTCAAAAACCCAAAATATAAGAGGCGATTTTCCAAACAATTCTTCTTCTTCAAAACGATTGGTAAGTGATTTCTAACTCATTTTCTTCACTCCTTAACATCTTTTAACATAATTTCAACTTCAAAACAAAGATTTTAATGGGGAAATTTGGGAATTTTGGGTAGAACCTAGGTTTTTCAAAAATTGGGGATTTGGACCTCAATTTGAGGTCTGATTTCAAAATAATTTGTATATTTGAGTTCGTGGGGGAATGGGTAAACGGGTTTTGGTTCGAACCTCGGGTTTTGACCATGTGGGCCCGGGGGCATTTTTGACCTTTGGGGGAAAATGATGAAAAAGCTATAATTAGGTATTGGGTTCGTGTTGTTTAGCATTTATTGATGTATTGAAGTCATTATTGTATAGATACGATTGATTTGGAGTGGAATTCGAGGGGAAAGGCGGTTATTGAGGATTGAATTGGCCGTGGAAGTTTGAGGTAAGTGTTTGGTTTAACCCTAGCTTGAGGGACTAGGAGTTGAGTCTTATTTGCTAATTGCTTCTTGTTGTGTACGATGTATAGACATGGTGACGAGTATCTATACATTGCTGTCTAACATGACCGTTAGTCCTTATTTTGCGAATGGATTGGTTGTTGTTATGCCTTCCATGCTTAAATGATGACTTCTATATGTTGTAAAGATATTGTGAAAGAGATTGTGATCTTTGAACTTCGTGGAGCATTGGCTCGGGTTGAAATACAAATAGTGAAGGTATATGAGATACATAACTCCTTGGAGCATTGGCTCAAGTGATAATGTGAACTTTGAGATGAAAGTGAAAGAAAGGGAAGAGTTAATGATTTATTCCCTTGCCGGGACGTTGTTGGTTATTGATGTTGTACCCTTGCCGGGTTTTTATTTGGTTGTTTGTGTACCCTTGCCGGGACTTCCATTCTTGTTTTATTATTCCCTTGCCCTTGTTTGTGATTTGTTGATTGGGTGAGGAAGAGTGTTAAAGCACGAAGGGTGATGCCGTGCATTGAATGATATTTGTGGATCGGGTTGCGCGCCGCAACAATGCTAAATGATATGGATCGGTTTGCACGCCGCAACAATGATATTTGTGGATCAGGTTGCACGCCGCAACAATGCTAAACGATATGGATCAGGTTGCACGCCGCAACAGTGTTGTTATATATTCGGATCGGGTTGCGCTTCGCAACAATTATTGATACAAGTGTGTTTATTTTGGATATTAGTCTCTTGTCCGCTGTAAATTCTAAGCTGCCTTTAGACTGTTACTCCGGATTTACTGTTAATACTGTTATCTCCCCACAGCATGCTTCCCCTCCCATATTGTTTACTTGTCTTGTATTTCGATTCCGCTGTATGTATATAACTGCACAGGTTTATGTGATGGTCCAGTCTAGCCTCGTCACTACTTCGCCGGGGTTAGGCTAGACACTTACCAGCACATGACTACACTCTGTGCTATTTTGTACAGGTCTAGGTATCGAGCAGCAGCAGCCGTAGTGTGAGAGCAGGCTTCATTTCAGTGAGACCCGAGGTAGCCTTGCAGGCGTCCGCAGGCTCGGCGTCTCCTCCATCCTTTATTTTTATCTGTTATCTCATTGTAATCGAGACAAACAGCTTATATTCTCTTTCAGACGTTTGTATGTAGTACTCTTAGCAGTTCGTGAGTACAGTGACACCAGTCTTGGGTAGAGAATTTTGTTGGTTTCCGCGTTTTATTCAGTTTTATAAAAATGTTAAGACTTTCGCTTGTTCCTGAATTTCGTTGCTTTTGTATTATTGTCTTAAATTGTTGAAATGGATTAGGTTATTAATGGACAAGTAAGTAAAAATTTGGCTTGCCTAGCTCTTATTAGTAGGCGCATCACGACTCCCGAGGGTGGAAAATCCAGTCGTGACAGAAGCGGCGATCTTTCAGCCATGCAGAATGTAAAATAAAGCGGCGATCTTTCAGCCATGCAGAATGTAAAATAAAGCGACGATCTTTCAGCCATGCAAGTGTACATGAAGTGGCGATATTTCAGCCATGCAGAATGCAAAATAAAGCGGCGCTTAGCCATGCAAAATGTAAAATAAAGCAGCGATCTTTCAGCCATGCAGAATGTAAAATAAAGCGGCGATCTTTCAACCATGCAAGTGTAAATGAAGTGGTGATATTTCAGCCATGCAAAAAAATGCAGATGGAGACAGTGTTTAGTCTCGGAAGGCAGAATGGTAGCCTTATGCAATGCAGAAAATGCAAATGGAGACAGTGTTTAGTCTCGGAAGGCATAATGGTAGCCTTATGCAATGCAGAAAATGCAGATGGAGACAGTGTTTAGTCTCGGAAGGCAGTATGGTAGCCTTATGCAATGCAGAAAATGCAGATGGAGACAGTGTTTAGTCTCGGAAGGCAAAATGGTAGCCTTATACAATGTAGAAAATGCAGATAGAGACATTGTTTAGTCTCGGAAGGCAGAATGGTAGCCTTATGCAATGCAGAAAATGCAGATGGAGACAGTGTTTAGTCTCGGAAGGCAGAATGGTAGCCTTATGTAATGCAGAAATAAAAATGAATTGGCAAATGATAGCACAGTTTCTTAGCTGATAACAAGTTACATTGTCGGGATCGCCGGGGATATTGTGATATAGGGGATATCACTGGCGTGCTTGGATGGCCAATACCGGTAAGTGCAACAATACTTATACTTATATATGCATATATAGGCTATTTTGAAGGTATTTTGCATATTCAAAAAATACAGGGGAAAATTGGGTATCAATAGGAGGGTGACCACGTTCTCCTTGGTGATGTTTTTAGTCACTGCTGCCAGCTTGGCGAGACCGTCTGCTTCGATGTTTTGTGCTCGAGGTATTTGGTCGAATCAGCATTCGTCGAATTCTGGCAGCAGTTTGTGGATATCGGTCTGGTATTTCTGCAAACTCTGCTCCTTAATCTGGAAAGTCCCAGGAACTTGATTTACAACGAGTTGAGAGTCGCAGCGGAGGATGACCCACTGAGCACCATACTTGAGGGCCAATTTCAATCCTGCAATTACGGCCTCATACTCGGCCTCATTGTTAGTCATTTCAGGGAATCGTAGAGATTGACGAATTACTTCGCCCATTGGGACTTCAAGTACGAGTCTTAGTCTCGATCCCGATGAATTGGACGCGCCATCGGTATGGAGGACCCAAAGGTCGGGTCATTCAGATGAAGTGCGAAGCGCTTCTTGCTCGACTTTGGGTTGTATCTCTGCGCTGAAGTCGGCGACAAAATCGGCGAGCACTTGCGACTTTATTGCGGTTCGCGGTTGATATGTTATATCATACTCGCTTAGTTCTATGGCCCATTTGGCCAGTCGACCCGATAATTCGGGTTTGTGCAGTATACTCCTGAGAGGAAAGGTTGTCACCACCTTTATGGGGTGGCACTGAAAATATGGTCTAAGCTTTCGTGAAGCTATGACTAGTGCTAGAGCCAGTTTTTCAAGGTGAGGGTACCTTGTTTCGGCATCAATTAAGGTTTTGCTGATACTGTAAATTGGAGATTGCGTACCTTTGTTTTCATGGACTAGAACCACACTTATCGCGACTTCGGATACGGCTAGGTAGATTAGGAGGCACTCGCCTGGATCTGCTTTGGCGAGTAAGGGTGGCTAAGACAAGTATGCTTTTAGTTTCCTTAGGGCGTCGACACATTCTAAATTCCACTTAAGTCCATTGTCTTTCCTCAATATGTTAAAGAATTTGTGGCATCTATCCGATGACTGTGAGATGAACCTTGACAAGGCGGCTATCCATCCCGTCAATTTTTGTACCTACTTTTTGCTGGTCAGTGTTTCGGGTATTCCTTCGATGGCCTTAATCTGTTCTGGGTTGACCTCGATGCCTCTTTAATACCAGGAAACCGAGGAACTTTCCCGAGCTTACGCCGAAGGCGTATTTTTCGGGGTTCAATTTCATAGCGTACTGTCTTAATATGTCGAAGGCTTTCTTCAGATGATTGAAATGATCTTATTTCCTTTTCGACTTGACCAGCATGTCGTTGATGTAGACTTCCATTGTTTTACCGAGTTGGCTTTTGAACATCTTGGTGACTAATCTCTAATATGTCGCCCCTGCATTCTTAAGTCTGAACGGCATAACCTTATAGTAGTACGTTCCTTGGTGAGTGATAAAAGTGGTTTTCTCCCGGTCTTCCTCTTCCATGAGGATCTGGTTGTATCCCGAGTAGGCATCCAAGAAGCTTAGCAACTCGTGTCCTGCTGTTGCGCCGATGAGCTAGTCGATGTGTGGCAACGAAAAAGAATCTTTTGGACATGCCTTGTTTAGATCCGTGAAATCTACGCACATCCGCCACTTTCCGTTTTTCTTTTTTACCATGACCACATTGGCGACCCACTGAGGGTATTTTGACTCTCGGATGGAGCCATTTGCGAGCAGCTTATCGACTTCTTCGCTGACGGCTTCATTGATTGCGACGTTGAACTTCCCTCTTATTTGCCGTACCGGCAGGTAAAAGGGGTCGACATTTAACTTGTGTGTGGCGATATCCTTTGGAAAACCTGGCATATCTGCATGTGAGAAGGCAAATAGATCGGCATGGTCAGTCAAGAACTTATGAAACCTACCCGGTTCCGAGAGGTTATGCCCGATATAAGCCTTTTTTGTGCTGTCGTTGCCGTCTAGAGGGACGGGATCAAGATTCTCTATCATCGACTCGGATGCTTCCACGATGTCGGGGTCTTTGATAACGTCTGTCCGTACGTCAAGTTTGGTTCCCGACACTGCTGACTGCTATGCTTCCGCATTTGCTCCTTTGAGTTGTTGGGTGTGTGCGCAATCTTGGGCGATGCGATAGCATTATTGTGCGGTGCGTTGCTCTCCTCGGATGTTGAATATTCCCTATGGGGTAGGAAACTTGATCACTTGATAGAGACTGGAAGGGACCGCTCGCATGGCGTGTATCCACGGGCGCCCTATTATGGCATTGTGAGTTGTTTCCTAGTTCATGACGTGAAACGCCGTTTCCAGGGTGACCCCTCCGGCTAGGATGGGTAGCACTATCTCTCCAGAAGTCCTTTCAACTGCATTATTAAAACGTGTTAGCGTTATGCAGCGTGGTATTATTTTGTCTTCGTGTCTCATCTACACGAGGACTCGAGGATGGATAATACACGTGCCACTCCTGTCATCTACCATTATTCTTTTTACATCAGTATCTGCAATACGTAAAGTGATAACAAGAGCATCATAGTGAGGGAAAGACAAACCGTCGAGGTCCTCATACCGTTCATGGGTGATGGATCGTTTGTGTTTATGTGTGGTGGTGAACTTGACATGATTGATTGATGCGCCATCGCCCCCACCGATGATCATCTGTACAGTGCGAGCGGGTGAAGGCAGTTTTGGAGGTCCTTAGGGCTATTCGCGTCCGCGGGCGAAGTTAGCCAGTCCTCGATTGCTCAGCAACTCTTTCAAATGTCCCTGGCTTAACATTCGTACTACTTCCTGTCGTAGTCCTATGCAATCTTCAGTTTTGCGACCCCTTTCTTGGTGAAATTCGTAGAAAGCGCTCGACTTCCAAGTGCTGGGGTCTGATCTCATCTTTTGTGGCCATTGCACCTTTGGACCGAGTTTCTCGAGTGTGGACACTATTTCTAAATGAGAAACACAAAAATTGTGAGCGGATAGGAGTGAAGGCATACCTTTCTCGTGTTGATATGGTGTTGTATGTCGAGGAGGATCATTTGTGTGCCGCGGTGGTGGCGGGGCAGACGTCCTGACGTAGGGTTGATGCCTCTCCCGATCGAGGCGTTGCCCTAACTGATCTCTTCGACCGTCATTGTGGCGATCTTGCCTTGCTTCAGTTTGGAGTGACGTCAGCCATTGGGTCGGAC
The DNA here is from genome assembly GCF_001879085.1 of Nicotiana attenuata. Classification (NCBI taxonomy): domain Eukaryota; kingdom Viridiplantae; phylum Streptophyta; class Magnoliopsida; order Solanales; family Solanaceae; genus Nicotiana; species Nicotiana attenuata. Next base: position 154,801 of record NW_017672588.1, read on the forward strand.
CGTTGAGGTCTTCCTCATCGGCTCGCACCTCAGTGCAGTAGGCGTTATGGATTTCATCCCAAGTAGTTGGAGGGTATTTCATGAGCCTGCTTAGCAATTTTCTGGTCGCTCTCGACCCATTTCTGTTTAATCCGTTCCGGAAGACTGCTACTGTGACACATTCGGCAAGCTCATTCTCACCCTGTTGAACCGAGCTAAGAAGTCCCTGAGTCCCTCGCCGTGCATCTGTCTTACGACGAATATATCATTTACCATAGCTTCTGCCTTTTTGGCTCCTGCATGGGCGGTGACGAATTTATCTGTTATTTCCTCGAACGTTGCTATCGATCGTGCTGGTAGTTGAGAGTACCATGTCAAGGCTCCCTCTGTTAGGGTTTCGCCGAACTTTTTCAATAGTACCGATGGTACCTGCTCTTTTAAGAGATCGTTACCTTTTACGGCTGTAACGTAGTGGATGATATGATCTTCTGGAGTACCATCATATATCTTTAAGTAAGGCGGCATTTTGAAGGTCTTTGGGATGGTGTAGGGGGCCGCTTCTTCACTGTATGGTTGCTTGATGAATCGACCAACATCGCGTTTTGGCAGCAACTTTGGAGCTCCTGGTATTTTGTCAACCCTCTCTTGGTGTTCCTTCATTTGGTCACGGAGTGCCTTATTCTCATTTTCCATCTCCTCCATTTTCTTCAAAACGGCTGCAAGTGCATCATTGCCTGCGTCATTAGCAACGTAAGTGTTACCTATATGGAGGGCATCTTGCTCATCAGTGTTTATTGTGGCATCTGCATGTGCAACATTCCAATAATCCCTTTGGGCGGGTTTATCAAGTATGGTGTTCAGAGCACTTGTTAGCCATTCTTCCAGCAGTCTTCTTACTACCGGTGGTGCCTTTCCTGTTGCAGAAATGGATGATTCCCTCTCGCGCGAAGCAGTCACGCTCTCGCACGGGGGAGGTGAAGCGTCTCCCCCGGGTGCGGTGTTTGGTGTTTCATTTTCGTTATCCTCTCTGCTATCTTCGTTGATCGTGTCCAGAAGGTTGGTTGTGACGCCTACTATTGCTTTTTGCCTTGCATCTCCTTTCCCTGCCATTGCTGGTTTGTACCAAGCTAGGAAGAGGTGATTATCCCTTTCAGGAGTCTAGATGAAACTAAAATTTTAGCTAAAGAAATCCCCACAGACGGCGCCAAATTGTTTGACGCAAAAGATATTGAAACCTTTTTGATTAAATAAATTAAAGAAGATGAAGAGGTAAATCTCAGCCAAGTATAATATGTTCTAGACTGGAAGACCTAAGGGATGAATAAGATGAATAATGTTTCTTGATATCATGAAAGCAAATGATTCAGCCCCCTTTACAAAGTCTTTCCCTCCTATTTATAAGGGACAACCCCCTCTTGACCCCTAAAAGATATAGCATAGGGAATATTCGAAAGTATATTCCTACTGCCTTCTATTGTGCCTACACTACTACAAAAGCCGTGCGTCTTCTAACCGTTGTCGATCGTCGCCGTCTTCAACGGCCACAGGAAGCCGTGATCATCCAAATTTGGACCTATACAAAAATCTTAGTATTTTTTAATATCCTGTGATCCAAACTTAAGATATTCTTAAAGAAGATATAATCCATGCAAGTTGTAAACGCAAGCCAGTTTGGTTTCATAAAAATTGTTTTCAGGAAAATATTGTACTAAAAAATGTCTCAAATGTTTCGTTGGAACCTTATATCTCAATAAATAAAAAATCAATAATATTTATTATTGTTATTTTATTAACTGGTTAATAAAATAAAAATTCGTGACAAATTTGTATGCACTGGACTACTTTAATTTTTTATTTTTCCATTTTTTTCTCCGTTATGAATTGCATGGTCCACCCTACTTCAACATATTTAATTTGCCTTCACATGCGATCGCTCGTTCCTACCTTCGGGTTTCCCTTTTTTTTTTTTCTTCCCTTAATTATAAAATACAGACATGTTTTCCACTACTTTCTGCTAAGCGAATCAAAAGAAATAGTATTTCTGGCAAACCTTGTTTGACTTTCAACAATTGGCAAGAATCTTTTATTCTAGTTAGAGATTTGAGTGATCTCTTTATAAGTTATAAAAATGGTGACCAGATATATATTTAGTATTTAGAAGGTCAACGTTTCATTGCAAAATGTATACACTACAAAAAAAAAAAATGGAATTAACTATGAACGTCGTCGCTAATCTTTCGTTAAAACGCTCGTAACTAGCAGAATTTCTTAATAATCCGTTGCTAATCCGTCGCTAAATGAGATTAGCGACGAATTTTTCTGTTTAACTATAAAATTTGTCCAAGGACGTGCATATGTAAAATAGTTCATGTCAAAAGGGTAGCATAGGGTGAGATTATTGACTGAATCCGACTATGACCTTGATCATGTTCGTTTCCACTGGCCTGCTAATAGTTTAGCACACTCGTTGTTTTCTTTTGAATAAAAAAAAGAAAATTGATCATGCAACTTTTATTCATTTTTATAAAAATTATTCTGTAAGTTAAAATATTGTAATAAGGCTACAGTCCATAATTTTCAGTAAAATGTTGAAGATTTACCCAATAATATGCACGATCCGACTCACGTATGTTCTTTGACACGAAACGATTATTATCGTATTTGGTGTGGTTGGTGTAGTACTAAGTTCACACCTAAAAAAGTTATGGGGTTTGGCGGGGTTCTTTAGAAAAAAATTCCTTATCTGAATATTTCTATATAAGAATTATTTGTTATAAAAATATTTTAAGAAGTTAAATAGGAATATAGTTTAGGAAAGAAAGAAATAAAAATTATAAATCTTGTGCTTTAAAATATGTGATAACATATTAATACATGCCTATAATAAGAAGAAAAAAATAATTTTATCTAGGATTAATTAAAAAGAAAAAGTGTCAGGTAAAATGGAACAGTAGTAGCAAAATACATATGTGAAAGTGTTTACGGTCAACTATATATGTCGTTCATAAATGCGCCGTTGATCAACTGTGTGAACGGTGGAACTTCATAAACCAACATCTGGTACTATTTTTCTTTTTTTTTTTTTTTTTTATGAAATAAGCGAAACTCTTCCCCTTCTTTCCCGCCAACCGCCAACGCGTCGAAACAAATACAGGAAACTTCCTCTTAATAATTGCACAACACTAATTTCAGACGCCTTAAAAATATAGATAATCCTGTCATCATTCTCCTTCCATCTCCCAAAGTGATACAAAGTACAAAGATGACAAAAGAAAGACAATTATCGTCGGATAGTATGGTGGCGGCAAAGCCTAGTCTTATATGGGATTGTGGAAGTTCACTCTACGACTCCTTCGAATTGAAATCGTTTGAACGCCAACTCGGCATGGCCATAGCTTCTAGGACTATGTCAATGCCGCATCTATCCGATAACCATGTTTTCCCGCTTTCTTCATCATCGGAATCAGGGTTGTCAAATGAACGGGTTGGGCTGAATTTGGATGGGTCAAAATCTCAACGTGCACTAAAAAAAGGCTCCAAAATTTCCCGGACCTTTCAGAAGCTTCTCAAGTCTGTGTTCAGACCAAAGCATAACACTAGCAGTCCAATTTTCCCCGTACAAGATAAGTCGAGTAGTGACGAAGTTCAAGTCATTTGTGAAAAGTGTAGCGCGCTTTCACCAATATGGGAGGTCACAGAATGTGATGGTCTCTTTCGCCGGATATCAGGTCGTTGGTAAGAGAATGGAATATAAACTATCCATGGCCAATCCTATTGGTGTTTCATGTGATTGATATATTGATCTTTGGACTAATTAGTAAATCATCACTCTAATATTGTACATTGATCATATTTTGGAGATGAAGTATAGTTCAATATTTGTTTTGATATATTCATTATAGATCACAATAGTTAAATTCCATTTCCAAAACTTATTTGATATCGTAGTCTTAATTTCTTTTGGCATTTTAAGTTTAAGGTTATGTTCTAGATATCATTCATATCGCGTCGAATCTAATTCCTAATTTAAAACTATAATTCATCGAATTCAATACCTTCGAATCAATTCTTATTTTTATTTATTGATTCTTACTTTTTTAATCAATCAATTTATTAGGGGTATTATCTCTTTTAGCCCGCGTCAGAAACTATTTATATTTAATAGCCGAAAAAATGTATAAAATTTGTATAATTTTTATATATAACATACATAATGTGTGTGTATATATATATATATATATATATATATATATATATATATATATATATATATATATATATAGAGAGAGAGAGAGAGAGAGAGAGAGAGAGAGAGAGAGGGAGGGAGAGAGAGAGAGAGAGAAAATATACAAATTCTATACATAGTTTCAGCTATTATTTTTACAGCGGCTATACAGTGTCATTTTTCCAATTTATTACTCCTTCCTGTCCCTAATAAGTGACTTTTTTAACTTTTTATTTTAGTCCAAATTAAATATTTTTTTTTTACATAATCGAGAAGAAATTTATTTTATTTTTTCAATTACTTAATTCTAGAAAGTATTTTAAATTACTCCAATTTTTAATAATAACATTAAAATAGATTCAACAATTGATGTGCAGTAGGACGTGAGAATAAATTCCTCACATTTTTATCACTTTTTGCAAGCTGGTTGCCATTAACATAATTAAATTTATGAGGCTCACTTATGGTTTCTTCAAGACTAATCAAGAGTCTTATAAATTGAAGGCTAACAGATTTACGGTAAACGCGCTACTATAACTACGGACCGGATGGGTATACATTTAATTTTCTTTAAGGCGAATTGGTCGCATACACAAAAACAAACAGATAGGCTTCACTCTATCACTCCTCGGCGACCAATGATTAGGGGTGTGCATTCGATTTATCGATTCGATTTTGACCCTTATCAATAATTACTTATCGATTATCGATTTGTATATATGCTTATCGTTATCGTTTCAATAAGGTTTCGATTTTTTCGATTTCGATTTATCGATTTTTGGGGCTTATCGATTCGGTTATCGATTACACCAATAAGAAAATTTGCGGGATTCCACGGAAAGTATATATCGCTATACATACGCCTAACTAATATGGACCAAAAGAAGCTAAAATAAGACGAACACCGTTTATAACATAAAAATTGTGTCAACAAGCACATGCAACGAAACTAAAGTAAGGGATCAAATGCATGCCACAAACACTCCAACGGTATAAAAAAAATAAAAATACATCATTACGGCTAATTCTATTTTCCATTAATCTGAACTTTATTCCCTTGAGCTTTGAATATGATCATTCCTTAAATGTGGTAGATGAAATAATAGGGTTAGGGACTTAGGGTAAAGGAAAGGATATTATAGAATAAGGGTAAAAAAAAAATTAAAAAAATTATTATTATTATTATTATTATTTTTTCGTATTTCTTATCGGTTTATCGATAAACCGATAAACCGAAGAGGATAAAATCGAAATCGAAATCGATAACTCGATAAGGAAAATTTCGAAATCGAAATCGAAATCGATAAATCGATAAACCGATATCGATAAACTGATAACAAATAATCGATTCGATATATCGATAAACCGATTCGAATGCACACCCCTACCAATGACCAATAGAAGCAATGGGCAATAAACGATATATAGTCAAATCTCTCTATAACAGCCTCGTTTGCCCGAATAATTTTAGATGTTATAGCGAGGTGCTGTTATATAGAACATATATTATAATATAACATAAAAATTGGTTCCGGAAAAGTTTGGCTTTCATAGTGAGGTGTTGTTTTATAGTGATGCTGTTATAGAGAAGTCGCATACACAAAAACAAACAGATAGGCTTCACTCTATCACGGCTCGGCGACCAATGACCAATAGAAGCAATGAGCAATAAACGATATATAGTCAAACATCTCTATAACAGCCTCGCTTGCCCGAATATTTTTGGATGTTATAGCGAGGTGCTGTTATATAGAATATATATTATAACATAACATAAAAATTGGTTCCAGAAAAGTTTGGCTTTTATAGTGAGGCGTAGTTTTATAGTGATGCTGTTATAGAGAGGTCTGACTGTAGCTCGCAAATTATAACAACCTCTGTTGGGCGCGATTCAGCTTACATCAGCTCGGCTCGAGTGATTTTATTTTGTGCCTCATACAGCTTGTGTAAGTTATGTGAGGCCTCTTTTTATCTCACAAATTTGTGGACCCATATCTTACACATTTGGGTCCACAAAATTATGGGACCCACACAGTTGTGAGACAAAAAAAAGGCCTCACACAACTAGTGTTAGAGGGTGTTTGGCTAAGCTTATAAGCTGGTCAAACTAGATTATAAGCACTTTTCGGCTTATATACGCGTTTGGTAAAGTTAAAAGTGCTTATAAGCCAAGTGCTTATAAGTCAAAAATAAGCCAAAAGCCATAAGCTGGTCACCCCCAGCTTATGAATTTTTAGCTAATAAGCACTTTAAGTTTGACCAAGATTTTAACTATTTTATCCTTAAAATATTCGTTTCTAGAACAAAATTCCTACATCAATACCCACTGCCTCAAGTATTTTATCAACCTAACCCCCCTCCCCCATGCCTCTTTAACTCTGCAATTCTCATTGACTATTTAAGATAAACAAATTCTATATTCCTTTGCATATTTGTATATCTTTGAACTGTATGTAATAAATGAGGACATATCAAATTGTGGTGTATTATTTTCTAAGTGTTGTGGTGATAAAGACACTGTTTCTCTTCAAATATTTTGTCTTATTTATGTTTATTTTTTACTGAGAAAATTTTGTCAATTTATTAATTATTATAACTTATGATTATATGATTATCATAAAATAAATTATATTATCATAAAAATTATTTTATCTAAGCACAGTTGTATTTAAAATAAAATGATGAATAGAATATTTTATATTTTAATTGATTTGGAATCTAAAATTTTGAAAAAATTACGCCCTTATAAGTGCAAACAGTTGTAAGGTTATTTAAGTCTTTTTAACAGAAAAAAAAGCTTCTCAGCATTTTTTTTATCAAATACTGCAGCAACTTATTATCAATTTCAGCACTTGTACCCAAACACGTAACTGCTTATTTATTAAATTAGTTTCAACACTTAAAAGTGCTTTTCAGCACCTAATGCTTATCAGCTACTTCAAATCAGCTAATCCAAACGGGCTTTTAGTTGTGTGAGGCACAAATTAAAAATTCTCATACGAAGTGAATCTTTTACTATGTGATGCCATACAAATCTCCCTTTCATTAGAAGATAGACAACGTATCTATGAACCATGGAAATATTCCATTATAATCAAGTTAGTAGGGAAACGTATGCTGCATCATTACCTAAAGAGGAAGATCCAAGACCTATGGAGACCAACAGAAGACTTCTCTTTAATTGATCTTGGTGAGGACTATTACATCATCAAATTCACAAAGAAGAAAAACATGGACAAAGCTATACACCTAGGGCCATGGTTCATTAATGGCCATTTCCTCTCTATCTCCAAATGGAAACCAAATTTTGTGGCTAGAAATGAAAAATTAACTACCTCTGCAGTTTGGATTAGGCTGCCCCAATTACCAACAGAATTCTATGATGGTAAAATCCTAGCAAAAATTGGCAATGCAATAGGACGCCTATTGAAAATTGACACATGCACCTCAACAACCCTAAGAGGTCGATATGTAAGGATTTGTGTTGAAATCCCTTTGGAAATCCCAGTTCATACCTTCCTTTTTGTTGGAAACCACAAACAGGATATACTCTATGAAGGGGAGGATTTTCTTTGTAAAAACTGTGGCCGTTTTGGTCACACACGAAGGCAGTGTACTTATATCAAAATGCAAAGCTTGGATCCTCACCATGCAGGACAAGAACATCAACACGAAGCTAAAAAAGATGCTCATGAATCAGAATGGAAAACTGTTTCATTCAACAAGAGGAAGAATCAAGGCAAAGGAATTCCTAATCAACTGACCACCACCCAAGCAAAAGGCAATCAAGGTCCAGGTATTCCAGTTAATTTATTCAATGCCAAAACAGGTAAATTCTTGGTTACTCAAACTCTCTTATACAAAACTAAAAATTATCCTTCTAATTATCATAGTTCTTCAGTAAATACCCATCCTAAGATGGCTACTGATCAAATCATTTCCCACGAGAAAAACCATCAATTAGATGAGAGGCAAACGGTTTTGTCAAAAACTACTATGGATAATGCTAATTTTATTTGTGATAATAAATTTAATCAATTAAATGATGACTTGGCATTTTACATACAAGATACTTGCATGCAAGATTCCACCGTGGCACTAAATATCACTAACTCTTTAGTTAATACTAATGCCATGCAAATAGGCTCTAGCTTGGACGTTTCTACCCCTCCCTCTAATCCTATACCTACTGCCCCTAACCCTACCCCCCCCCCCCAATCCAAAATATCCTCAAAATATTTTGGTATCTAAAGAATCTCCTCAAAATCTTTCCATAAGATATGGGAAGATACCCCCCCCCCCCCCTCCATGCATGAAGGCCAAATGGCAATGGCTATAGAAAAAAGTAGCCAAATGGACATACCCATAGAAAATCCAAACAAAGCCATTAAGTGTCCTATAAATCATAACCTAGGGCAACCAAAAGACACACACTTGAACGAAGCAATCATCATTGCCACACCCAATCGGTTTACCCCTTCTCCTACCCAAAATCCCACGCCAACTTCCAGTTTAATAAATACAACTTCCATTATTCAAGATGCGAAGAGTTCCTTCAACACTAAGAAGAAGAACTCGACTAATCCAAATTCCAAGACAACACCATCCTCTCAATATGGAAAACATTCCCCCCTCCATCCCCAAGAACAATCCCAGATTATTTATGCTCAACCACCTCAAGCCCAAGACTATCAACCCACGAGTTGGATGGAGCTAGGTCTCATGGGCCATGCACTATCATTCACAGTCCCGGTCAACGGTCAAGAAGCCATTGTGATCTTACACAATACTTAATATCTAGCTCAACTCATCACGGAGGGAATGAGGTTGGCGATGAACAATTATCTCAACCAAGTGTGGCTCAACAACATAATTCACCCGATGGCTCCATCATTGAACCCTCAAATGGCTCAAACGATGAGAGGACAATGGAGCATGCCACCCCAGTTCAACCCCATAAACCCTAAAAATGCACCATCGGACCTTCCTTTCTTTCCAACGGAGATGTATACTCACCTAAACCCCATATTTCTCCCTTAGGATGTAAACCTGGGGAACCAAGGGATGGTACCCCCCCTCCCCACCACCTCCAGTACCCCCACCTCCACAACAAAACGACCCCATACCAGGGCCAGTGGTGGCAGAAATGGAGGAGGACGATGTCCCCCTAAACCTTCACTTAGGGCCAACCCTAGAACTCTTAAACCTAGACGGAATAAAAAAAATTTCTCTTTATGGAGAGGCTCGAGAAGAGTTATGTTCTCAGCTGCCCGTTGGCCCTTTACAAATGCTCGATGGACATCTGTCCTCCACACGATCCAACTGTGGGCAACAAGGCAATGATCCTAGTTCTATCAATGAGGAGAAACCTGTCCAAGCGGGAGGGGGGTAAGGGATAATGGGGAAACGATCAACACTGATTTTAGTTTAGCCATGAATCAACCCACAAATTTCATAACATGGAATATACGGGGAGGGAACAATGAAAATTTTAGGAGGAATTTTAGGGAGATGCTAGACACCCATAGGCCGTGTTTGGTAACTTTGTTGGAAACAAGGATGGGCAACCATGCAGCCATGCTCAATGAATTCGGATTCTCTGAGATGATTGAAGTTTCATCGGAGGGGCAGTCAGGTGGTATGGTTACGATGTGGAAGGATGACATAATCAACGCTCAAAATGCTGTTAGAAGAGGTCAGAAGATCCATGCAACCATAGAGGTACATTCTATACGTAAACCCTGGCTCTTTACTTCCGTTTATGCTAGTACTAATATTCATTATAGAAATATCATGTGGGATCACCTAGAAAGTATTAGTAATACTCATAAAGGACCTTGGTTAGTAGGTGGTGATTTTAATGACATTTTAGCGGCTAGTGAGAAATTTGGTGGCAAACCCATCAAAGATAGTAGAGCTAGATACGTTTGGTCCAAAATAAATAAGTACAATTTAGTTGATCTAGGCTTCAAAGGAAGCAAATATACGTGGACTAATAATAGACATAATAAGAGGAGTCTTATATTAGAAAGACTTGATAAAGTCTTCGGAAATGAGGAATGGATTGAACTATTTCCTAAAAGCTCCATTATCCATTTGCCTAGAACCCACTCTGACCACAATCCTATCCTCGTTGAATTAATTCCAAGGAATAGGTCTCCTCATAAGGTTCGTTTTAGGTTAGAAACCTTTTGGTGTAAACATTTAGAATTTCAGTCTATTGTTAAAAATAATTGGAATAATAGTGATTACTTTAAAGCTAGCCTTAGTTTTATAGATAAGGTTAAACCTTGGAAAGACAGTACTTTTGGCAACATCATGGGAAGGAAAAGAAAACTGTTAGCTAGACTCCAAGGCATCCAATCTTCTAATAGCTATGCTACTAGCTCTTTCCTTAAAAACTTAGAATTAGATCTTCAAAACGAGTTCAATGATATTCTAAAAATAGAAGAAGACTACTGGAAACTTAGGTCTAGGATAATGTGGCTTAATGATGGAGATGCCAATACAAAATTCTTCCATGTCTCAGCACCAATAGGAAAAGAAGAAACAAAATTACTTATTTCAAAGATGAGGCTGGTAACTGGATTAATGATCACAGTCATATTTTGTCTCATGTCCAAAATTACTTTACCTCTATATTTACCTCTTCTCATATTCACTCTACCTGGACTAACCCCCTAAAAACCCATTCCAGATGTAATATGATTAACATGGACCATCTAGATACCCCCCCTCCTAGATAATGAGATTAAAAGTGTAGTCTTCTCCTTCAAACCATTCAAGTCTCCTGGCCCAGATGGTCTACACCCCTTTTTCTTCCAAAAATTTTGGTTCCATATAAGGACTTCTGTTAGTAATCTCTGTCATGATATTTTAAACAATCAGAAAATCCCTCCGGATATTAACAAAACATTCCTTTGCCTCATTCCCAAAATTTATAATGCTAATAACATTAAAAACTTCAGACCCATTGGCTTATGCAACACTATCCACAAAATAATCACCAAGATTCTAGCCAATCGTCTTAAACCTTTCCTAGATCAACTGATCAGCGCGTATCAGGCTAGTTTTATGAAAAATAGAAGAGCTTCTGATAATGCTATCATCATCCAGGAAATGATTTCTAAGTTTAATAAACTTAGAGGCAAGAAAGGCCATATGATTCTAAAAATCGACTTGGAAAAGGCTTTTGATCGTCTCGAATGGTCATTTATTCGTCACACCCTGGATTTCTTCAATTTCCCTCCAAAATTCTCCAATTTACTGCTAAGCTGCATTTCTACCAGTAATATAGCAGTCTTAGTCAACAAAGCGGTTACGAATTTCTTTCAACCAAGTAGGGGTATTAGACAAGGCGACCCCATCTCCCCCTATATCTTTATCCTCTGCCTAGAGATGCTCACCAGATACATAGAACATCAGGTGGACATCAGAAATTGGGACCCCATATTCCTAGGTTATAAATGTCCAAAAATCTCCCACTTATTATTTGCTGACGACCTTTCTTTGATGGCTAGAGCTAAATCTTGTCAAGCTATTAGAAATGGGCTTGACCTATTTTGCTCTTTATCAGGTCAAAGCATCAACACTACTAAGTCGAAAATTCTTTTTTCAAAAAATTGCAACCACTCAATCATCAGTGACATTACCACTTCATTAGGTATTACAAAGAGTAATAGTTTTGGTACATACCTTGATTTCCCTATCCTTCACTATAGCCCTAAACCTAGGGACTACCAATTCCTCATTGACAAGATAAGAACCAAATTTGCATCCTGGAAAATAAAATTCTTTAGTTTGGCAGGAAGAACAACCCTTACGACATCATGCCTTAATTCCATCCCAAACCATTACATGCAATACACCCTCCTCCCCAGGAAAACCCTAAAAGAGATTGATAAAGTCCAAAGGGACTTTATATGGGGTAGTACAATAGAGAAAAGGAAAATTCACCTGGTAATTTGGCCCACTATATGCCAACCCAAAAAATATGGTGGATTGGGGATCCATAATTCTCTCAATAAAAACCTTTGTACTCTCGCTAGTTTAAGTTGGAGACTCCTCACAAATGCTCTAGTTCCTTAGGCAAAGCTTATCATCTCTTACTATTGCAACAACTCCTCTGTGAATAGATCCTCCATCCTTTGGAAAAGCATTTGCAAAGGGTGGGACATCTGCTCCAAGGGAATCATATGGTCCACCCACATCCAGTCCAATCTTAATCTATGGGAGGCCAATTGGATTCCAAATATTGGTAACCTAAGGGACCTAGTTATAGGTCCTCTTTCAGCTAAAGATTTCTCCACTAAAATTAGAGATATCTTTGATGGTACCAATTGAAATTTAAACTGTTTAACCTTCTCTCCTCCTCCGGATTTGATAGCCACCATCTCCAAAACAAAAATCCGTCAAAAGCGTCCTTCGCTTGACTTACCTATTTGGTCTCTCACCACTAAAGGAGTCTTTACTACCACTTCTTGTTATACTCTGCTAGAAGCTCCTAATAACACTAACCTGGACTTTGAGTGGATTTGGAGATTGGACTGTCCCAATAAAATCAGATTTTTTCNATAGACTTGAATCCACTATCCATGAAAAACTTCTAAGTAATGAAGCTTGCAAACTGTTAACAAGCTTAGGAAACCAATGCATCCTCCGAGATGCATGTTATGCTGGAGTCCGAAACTTTTCTAATGCTTTTTTGGACAAAAAGCACGTTTCTACTACTAAAAAAAAGTTACATAACTACCTAAAATGCAGTACTATACTGCGAATTACTTTAACGAAAATTTAGCCGTTAAAGTAATTCGCAGTATAGTACTGCGTATTATTAAAAATTTTTTTTTAAGTAATTCGCAGTACAATACTGCGAATTACTTTTCACTCTGATTTTTGGGCCCAGCTTTATTTTATTAAAGGAATTCACAGTACTATACTGCGTTTAAGTAATTCGCAGTATAGTACTGCGAATTCCTTTAATAAAATAAAGGCCCTTCTTCTTCCCCAAGACAACCACAGACTCATCCCCCCCATTAAAAAACGATCTGCTTCCCCACTGCTCGTTCCCCCCCCCCCCCCCCCGGCGTCAAATTTAAAAAAAAAAAATTTGGGCCCCACCCGTCACCTAAAAAGCAAAGAGTGTAGGTCCCACACACAAGACAAGCTTTGGATTCCTTCTTTCGGGTGCAAAAATTCGATTTCAATCAAATTCAAGAAACTTAAATCGAGGTATTTCAGTTTTGTTTATGTCGAAACTCGTATAGTACATGCATATTTGTATTGTTTAATGTGTTTCCGTATTAATTTGTGTTATGTTTGTGTTTAAATTTGTATCTTATTTATACCCGGATTGATTTATTAGCTTTCGGACAAAAAATTGTTAAAATTTGATAAATAATTTGTATTGTTAGTGTTATGTTTTTATCTGGTTAAATAATAAATTATATTATTTATTTAGTTTGTTGTTCATATTTGTATGTTATGTTTGTTGTTTTTATATGTAATAGTGACCTTTTAGCGTAGTAAAATAAAGAGCATTTTAGCTTAGTAAAATATAGAGTCTTTTAGTGTAGTAAAATATAGAGCCTTTTAGCGTAGTAAAATATAGAGCCTTTTAACTTAGTAAAATATAGAGCCTTTTAGCGTAGAGTGTGTTGACACCCAATTTTTCCCTATAAGTATTTTTTTATACTCAAAATACCTCCAAAATAGCATGTGTATGCATATATAAGCATACCCAAGAGTCTTGGTATTTTTCCCTAATTTTTAAGATTTTAAAATCAATTTATTGTCTATTTCTAGCAGTACAAAATCCAATAATTATTCCCAAATTATCATTTTGGTGAATAATTTATTTACACCAAAATATAATTAAGGTGATTTTTGTATATTTTTACAAATTTATTTGGTATTTTTAAACCTAAATTGCATATAACGCAATTATAGCCTATCTTACGATTAATAGCATTTTACAATTCTAAAACTATTTCCAGTGTTTTTGGATTAATATTTATATATTGTTAATTAGTTCAGTGCTTTTAATTTGTTTTAAAATCATTATTACTATTTTATAAAAATAAAAAGGGGAAAATTCTCTATTTAACATCTAGCCCGTTTCTGTTTCAATTATAGCCTCATTTCTTTTCAATTTTAACCTCAATTTAACCCCCAATTCCGCCCCAAATTGAAACCTACCCAATTCCTAAATTACCCGACCCCTGACCCAATCTTAAAACCCACCCGGCTCCCCTTTAATCCTGGCCGTTGATCATTTTGATCAACGGCCATAATTCTTCCTTTCCATTTTTAATTCCCGTAACCCCCTTACCCTAATTCATTCTATCTGAGGTGCCGCCTTGAAATTCTCTTCGTCTCCCAAACTCTCTCTAGCCTCTCCAAAACCCTAATCATCTCCCACCTGTTTCTACCATGTTTCCATCGGGATCCATGGCATTCCAAGCCATAGGTGGCCTGTGCTCACTCTCTCTCACCGTTAAACCTAAGCTACTCAAAGTTTGGGGGCCCGACTTCAATGGCTCTCTTTAGATCTTTCTCAGATCTGTTGATCTATGGCCTTTTCGGCCATTATTCCGGCGTGTTCAAGCAATATGAGTCTTTCGACTCAGGATCCGACTTTCCTCAAGACCTTTCTCATTCTAGGGTTTTCTCTGCAACTCTAAGCCGTCTGAGGTTCTGTACTTGCTTATTTCTTTTAGATCTGTGACATGCCTGAGCGTTATTTGACGTTTAAAAGGTTTTTCCCAAATTTCCTCTTTAAAATCGTTCAATCTCAATTTTAGGGTTTCTGAAAAGGGTTTCTTCAAATAATTTTATGATCTTTCCTGTTCTTTCTTTATGTGTGTCTATGCTCTTATGTTTTCTTCTTATTATGCATGAGTTTGCTCTCTTGTTTCTTCCTTTTTATTATTATGCAAGACTTTTCTATTTTTCTGCTGTTATCCTTATGCTCGCATGTTAATTTGTGTTGTTTTCCTCACTCTTTGCTATATGTGTTTATGTTTGAATCCTGGATTTTGGTCGCTTTACTGAGTTTTGTTTGTATATTTTTCCCTGCTGTTGTTTAAAAAACTCGCATCATCTCTTTCTTCTGAGCTTGTTTGTGTATGTTTGCCTCTCATAAGTCTTTGAAAGAGATTTCTAAGCCTCTTTCAAAGACATTGTTTTCTCACCTCTGATTCTATTCGAAACCCTAGATTTTGGGGTTTCTTTGACAAATGGTACTAGGGTTCCGCTTTGGGACCCTAGGCTTTCAGACTCACTGTGAGTCTGTAATTAAGCTTGAATCTCTTTGCTTGTGACTCTGAGACCTTCAGTGTTAAACTCTTTTTCTAATAACCTAACCATTCTTTTCGTTTGATCTATGTGCTTATATATAAGAGAAATTTCTCTTTCAAAGGGTTTTTTTTATCAACTAAGTGATTCATTCTGAAATCCCTTTAATAAGGCTAATGATTTGCCACTGATTTTCCTTCGATTGAACCTCCTTCACCTTTCTTGACTTGGTTCATTCAATTGAACTTGCAATTTTTTGTTTCATGGCTGTTTAATTGATTCCCTTGCCATATTTGGCACAAACCGTGTACCATTGACTGTTTCCTTAAATAACTTCTATGTATTTACACCTTTTGTGCTACTTTGAAAGGTTTTAGTAAAAATTTCTTTCCTTAACTAATTTCTACCCGCTGTAATCAGAATCCCTTAACCAAAGGGAGACTGATTCCAATGATTTCTTTACCTTTCTTACTGGTTCTCTTTGCACTATAAAAGGGGGTGCACTTTTGCACTTTAACAAGACCTAACTTTACATCTACACTCCCAATCAAATACTTCGCCTCTATACTTCAAGTTCAATACCTCGAACTTCTTACTTTCAACTCACACATTTACCTTACTAATTTGAATTCAATACTCTGCATTGCTTGAGACCTTTTGGAACTGCTGTGCTTGCAACTTGGCTTTTCAACGACTACTATTTTCTTACTTGTTTTCCTTTGAAACTGGTATGTTTTTCATTTAATTTTCTGCCTCACCCCTATGTGTTTACTGCACAGTTTCAGCATCCTTGTTTACTTTACTGCTTATGTTCAGTGATTTGTGCTAATTATGTTCCTTCTTTGCTCTTTCTATTGTGAACCCCTACCCCTATTCCCTTCTATGTGTTTGAGTTAAGGTTCTTGGCCTGGCAGTATCCTAATTACTGCCCAGGCCATAACCTGATCCACAATGGATCCCAACTCGTAAGTTTGGCTAACAGGCTGATCAGGGGTGTGCCAGCATTCCCATTTGCTGGGCATGACCACTAGCCTGTCAAGGCATTCCCTAATTCCCCTATGCACTTACACTTATTCTTAGACCCTTAAGTTCTGCCCCTCTCTTATGAGCCTTGCTTTGGGACCTTGAGTTCCCTCTGAACTTGGACATCTGAGGGCGGGCATTTCTACACTGCACTATGATCTTAATTCTGCAATGTGTTTGGGTTCTAAGCACTGCCCGGAGCCCATTGAGACTCTTGGGAACTTTGACACATCCCAAATATGAGAAAGGCTTTTGGAAATCTGATCCTGGAAGTTGGTTTATCTCATATTGTTGGACTTTGAAGTCTGAATTAGGCTGTTTGGATGTAGCTAGAGCTTCTGATGTAATTTTACTTTTCTTTTTTTTTTCTAAATCTCAAAAACCCAAATTCCCAAAAGGAATAGAGTTGTTCGCCCAAATGTCGTAAGCCGGATTTCGCCTTTAGAAAAAGGGGGCATCGATAGCATGGCGACTCTGCTGGGGACTTCTTTAAGGCTTTTACCATTTCATGCTATTTGTGACTTCATGCTTCTTTACATGTCTTTACTTGTTTTTAAGTATTTATTCTTTCTTCTACTGCGAAACTAACTTGGTTCTTTGTTTCTTTCTTTAATGCTTTCTTTTACCGATTTCCTTCAATACTGTTGTAATTACGAGCAATTATTGTAATCATTACTTTATGAACGTGAAAGTACATGACAATTTGTTAATTATTGTATTGCATTTTTTTCAACATCATGTTCCACTCGCGCCGAACAAAAGACCTTTGCAACGCTTATAATGAGTGGTTGCGCCCTTCCGATATTATCACCCCCTAAATCCGACAAAGGCATATTTGCGGTAAAACTAGTCGATCAACGGTGTAGTCGACGGTTCCGCGCCTTTCCCTCTTGAGTTGTCCGCTCAAGGGTACCAGTCTAAAACCCCCATAGAAACCCTACTCTATTTAATTGTGCATGCATCATGGTCAAACCTAGCCGAGTCAGTTATGTTGTCCGCATAATGACTCTTTAAGATAGCCTTGTCCAAAGTCCACTAGGTTTCCTTGAGACCCAAACGGACCTTGCCACGTTCTGTGCATTCATTTGGAGAAGTAAGTGCTTCTTATGCTAATTATTGATATTAAATAGTCGAGTCCGGTGGGGGAAAGGGGCCTAACCTTTTGTTTTGCAGAAATGAGGCACGAAGTCCCCAGATTCGGCATGATCACCAACATTCACCCCAAATTGCTAAGCTGGTGGAAGGATCTCCATTCTAGCGATCAAACTCTTGTCTGGAAGTATCTAGGAAACCTGCCTTCTCTCCTAGACATTCAACTCAACAACAAAATCATAGAAGCTGCAACTTTGTTTAGGGACTGTGATAGATCGGTATTCCGCTTCGGAGACATTGAGATGACACCTTTGCTTGAGGAGATAGGAGGACTGGCTGGGATACCATGGGAAACTCCGGGTTTGCTAATGCCGGAAAATCGTAAGGGTAGGGGTTTTCTTAAGATGATGGGTCTAAAGAAGAATCCCGACTTGACATGTTTGGAGAAGTATTACATTCCCTTTGACCATCTGTATGAAAGGTACGGCCATAGCAAATCATCCGTCTTCATTAGGGCACGTACACCGAAGGGTATTTGTGTTTATGTTCTGTTTCTTGGGGATGATAGTTTTTCCGACAAAGAAAGCAAGAATCCATACCAGACTGGCCATGGTCACCAAGACCTTGATGGAAGGAATTAACGGGCAGTCATTCAGCCTTGTGCCAATGATAGTTGCAGAGATATACCGAGCCCTAGAAAGATGTCAACAAGGGGCCAAACATTTCGAGGGATGTAATTTGCTACTCCAACTATGGCTTATGGAGCACCTCCAAAGGGGTGAGTACCGGCAGGAAATCCATCGTAGAGATTGGGATGATCATATCGCTTTGCATCACCCAAAGCGGATGAATTATATGCCCAACATGTTCGCCCAACCAGAGAATGCTAGAGAGTGGGTCGAGCTCTTCGATAATCTTACTGAAGACCGGGTGCAATGGATGTTCGAGTGGTTCCCTACTGAAGAATTCATCATACGATCTAGGGATACTCCATTTCTGATATTGATTAGTTTAAGAGGGACCTACCCATATGTCCATATCCGGGTTATGAGACAGGAAGGCAGGAAGCAGGTTATACCAAGGGTCTACAAGATGAGTCATTACCGGGCTGACTTCCAGGCTGACGATAGTCCGTACAAGTGTCAAGCTCAGCATGTGTGGCACTGCAAAATCATCCTGGGAAAGGATTCCATAGAACCAGACACGTACCAAGCTGGTTATACTCCATACTATCCAGGCTGGTTGGAGGACGATCATAGTGGGTTAGGACAACCCGGGCTTGTTCGAGGTCACAGGGTCAGCGACGAAAAGGCTGAAGTACAGGCTAAGTATAACCAATTGCGCAAGAGCATGCGGGAATGTGAAAATGAGCACCGCGAAATACAAGAAGCCAATCAGAAGTTAATTGGAGAATGGAAAGATATGGCTGTCAGGAGCGGGGCATAGTGGAGCTGGAAAAGAAGTTCCTGAAGAGGGTTGAAGATTGCCGGATTGCTGAGGGAAATGAAGGCGGACATCTGGCGAGGGCCTACTTGTTGCTAGGATTGCGTGAGCTGGGAGAACTGTACGAGGGAGCCAACAATGCCGAGTCTGGGGAAGATCCTTCTGGGACCAAGTACTTAGGAGTCTCTTCTTTGCTTTAAATGTAATAAGGCCGATTGCCACTAGTGACACTTTTATTTCCTGTTATTTAGTGTTGTTTTGGGATTCGTCTTATTTTTTATCAATAAAATGAGGCATTTAGCATTCTAAATTCTCCAAATTTACTTGTCGCTAGGCTTACCTCGGGCATAACGAGGCTCCCAATTTAGGACACGATTTATATTCTTACACTATGTGTTTAAATATTGCAACGTTTTCTTCTCACAATCCCTACTAACTTGTTACCTTTTGTTTTTACTTTTGCTTAATCCCTTCCCCAATGGTTAGTTCGTGCACTCTGGCATCGTCATCATGTTCCACAATATCCAAGGGTCCTCCGCCTCCTCCTCCTCCTCCTCCTCCTATCAGAAACAAGAACAAAGGAAAGATGGAAGATTTGAGCAACATCAGAAAGGAGAGTTCAGTTGAAAGGGTAGAGACTTCTCAAGGTATTCAGGTTTCCAAGGAAAGTCCCTCCCAGCTCGAAAAGTTATTAAAATTTCAGGAAGAATTGGACCAAGTTTAAAACTTGGCAAGCTTGTCATTTTCCCTCGCTACCCCGGATATCAGCTTCCCTAACACTCAAAATCCCATACCTCCTCAAAACATCCCGAAGCCACAAAACCAATCCACTCCCCACCACCACTACAACACATACCACAACACCCCACTGCTCATCCCCGAACCACTGAACTCCGTAAATGATCATCACCACAACACCCCCATCTATGTGGAAACCACACCACACCACATTCATCCCGCCTCAAGCGCACCTGAGTCTGATGACAAAGACTCTCTTATCAAGAATCTGGCCGCAGAACTCAAGAAGCTGACTAGCCGAGTTCAGGGTGTTGAAGAAATAAGGGGATCGAGGGACTGAATTACGAAGACCTTTGCATTCAACCAGATGTCGAACTGCCCGAGGGGTACAAACGTCCCAAGTTCGAAATGTTCGATGGCACTGGGGATCCCAGAGTTCATTTGAAGACATACTGCGACAAGCTGGTCGGAGTAGTAAAGGATGAAAAGGTTCGCATGAAGCTCTTTATGAGAAGTCTGAAAGGGGATGCGCTGTCTTGGTACATTAGTCAAGACCCGAAGAAGTGGTCGAACTGGGTAAGTATGGCATCCGATTTCATGGACAGGTTCAGATTCAACACGGAGAACGCGCCAGATGCGTTCTACATCCAGAACTTGAAAAAGAAACCCACGGAGACATTCCGCGAGTATGCTACTCGTTGGAGATCAGAAGCTGCTAAGGTCAGGCCGACTTTAGAAGAAGAACAAATGAACAAGTTTTTCATCCGGGCTCAAGACCCACAGTACTACGAAAGGTTGATGCTGATTGAAGGCCAGAAATTCTCCGACATCATCAAGCTAGGGGAGAGGATCGAGGAAGGTATTAAAAGTGGTATGGTTACTAACTTTGAAGCATTACAGGCTACCAACAAGGCTCTACAGTCTGGTGGCATGTCCAAGAAAAGGGATGTGAGTGCCGTGATGGTTGCACAGAGAACAAAATCCCCAATCAAATACCAAACCTACCCAATACCCCCTCTTACATATCAACCTACCTCAAATGACCCCGCACCTTCCTACCAAGCTCCACCACCTACCTATCAATCACCCCCACCTCCCACATACCATCCCACTTCACCCAAATATTCCCAACCCGCACAAGTCTACCAAGCTTACAACACTCAACCATCCCACTATCAATCACCTCCTACTCGCCAAAACTTTCCTAGACCCCGACCAAATTTTGACCGCAGACCTCCCAAACAATACACCGCCATTGCCGAGCCAATCGACCAGCTGTACGAAAGACTCAAAGCCGCTGGTTATGTCACCCCTGTCCCTGCCATAACTCCTGAAAACCCCTCCCAGTGGATTAACCCAAACAAAACCTGTGCATACCATTCTGGCATGAAGGGACACACTATTGATGAGTGCCGCTCCCCGAAGGACAAGATCCAGGCTTTAATTGACAACAAGATCATCGTGGCAAAGGAGCCTGCTCCGAATGTCCGTAACAACCCTCTACTAGACCACAAGGGTGCAAGTGTTCATATGATTGAAATAGAAGATGATTGGGATCCCAAAGGATTAATCGGTTTGATCATGGAAGGTGACGATCTAAAGAAACCAACAGTCACTCTTAACCCGATTGTAGTCCAAATTCAGCCTTCTGAAGATGCTGAGGTGAACATGTCCATACCGCTTGAGTTTGAAGCACCAGCCTCCGCAAAGACGCCGACACCAATCGAAGTCGAGTTTGGGTCCCCAAAGGCGCCTGAGCCCTTTGAAGTTGCTGTATTAGCCTCCAAGGCAAGGGTGCCTATTCCAGTAGCAATGACAGCCGTAACACCGTTCCACACAAAAGCTATACCGTGGGACTACACAGCCGAGGCAAGAAGGAAAGGAAAAGCCAAGTTCGGAGAAACAGTTGCAGCGCAGGGTATGACAAGAACCGGCAGGGTTTATACCCCAGAACACTTAGCTGAGTCGAGTAAGCAGACCTCTGGCCGACAGGCCATCATTGAAACTGGACCCGGTGATCTCTGGAGAAAGATACAAGCCAAGGAATACTCGGTCATTGACCAGCTGAACAAAACACCGGCCCAAATTTCTATCTTGGCTTTATTACAAAGTTCTGATGCACACAAGAATGCTTTGTTGAAGGTATTGAGTGAGGCGTATGTACCAAGCAACATCACTGGAGGAGAAATGGCGAACATGGTGGGCCAAGTGTTGGAGAGTCATAAAATCACCTTTCACGAGGATGAGCTGCCACCGGAAGGATTGAGTCATAACAAGGCATTGCACATCACTGTGCAGTGCGAGGATTATTTTATCACCCGGATCCTGGTCGATGGGGGATCCAGTCTCAACATTTGTCCTCTGGTAACACTCAGAACATTGGGAAAAGGGCTGCATGAAATCAAGGATGGGGCCATCAACGTCAAAGCTTTCGACGGATCTCAAAGGTCCACTATTGGGGAAATTAGCCTACGTTTGCAAATGGGGCCCACTTGGTTTGATGTTGATTTTCAAGTGATAGACGTGCCGGCTTCTTACAATCTGCTGTTGGGACGACCATGGATTCATGCCGCTGGGGCCGTGGCATCAACACTACATCAGGCAGTGAAATTTGAATGGAATCACCAGGAGGTGATCATTCATGGTGACGGTAGCAACCCCATATATAGCCGACAGACCATTCCAGCAATTGGAGGAAGAAGAAGATTAGGTGGGGAAACTTACCACCACATCGAGCGGGTCAACGCAGTCGACAAAGACAAATGGTGGAACAACAAAATTGAAAGCATACTGAATTGGAGCGGATATGAACCTGGCAAAGGACTTGGCAAAAACCTCCAAGGAATCGCTAAGCCTATCAAGCTCAAGAAGCATGGTACCACCTTCGGGTTGGGGTATGAGTATACCTGGGAAGAATTCAAGGACTGGTCGCCACCCTGGCGCGGCCCTTACTATCCATTGGAGCAGCCGATACCCCGTCTAGAGCAGACTTTTCAACCAGCCGAGGTTATCTATGGTTCAGAAGAAGAGGAAGCATTAGCAGCGATAAGGAACTTGTTCCTAGAAGATGATGATATGGACTATTGTGTCATTTTTGAGGAGGAGGCGGAGGAAGGCCCTTCCATACAGGCTGTGAGCAGAGGAGCACACCTCAGCAACTGGATCGTCAGAACCACCAGAGCCCGACGTGCCTCGAGGTAGCAAGGCTGAACAAAGCATTATGCACTATCTTGCTTTATTAAAGTTTATTTTCCTTTCACATTTTTCTTTTTTTTGGCAAGAAAGAGCTCCAATGTTCAAAACACTTATGGAATTTATAAAAGTATTTCAATTTTCTTACAAATCTCTCTCTTATTATTTTCCCTCATTACTTTACTCAAACATCATTACTATTACTTATCTTGATGAGCCAATGACTGTGACATGCAACGAGACAACGTAACAAACGGACACAGATTCAGAGGAAGATGATATACCGGATGAAATTGTTAAGGAAGTCGAGAATTTTGAGAATAGGCCTAAGTCCAACCTGGACGAGACGGAGATCGTCAATCTGGGAGATGCAGAGAACATCAAAGAAACACGAGTCAGCGTTCACTTGTCACCGTCTGAGAAGGAAGAGTACATAAAATTTCTAAAGGAATATGAGGACATATTCGCATGGTCATATGACAACATGACTGGTCTAAGCACGTCCATTGTGGCTCACAAATTACCGACTGATCTGGCCTGTCCGCCAGTGAAACAGAAGCTCAGAAAGTTCAAGCCAGATATGAGTTTAAAAATCAAGGAAGAAGTCACTAAGCAGGTCAAAGCCAAAGTTCTCATGGTAGTAGAATATCCAACAAGGTTAGCCAACATTGTGCCAGTACCAAAGAAGGACGGGAAGGTTAAAGTTTGCATCGACTACCGGGATCTCAACCGGGCCGATCCTAAAGATGACTTCCCCTTGCTGAATATACACATCTTGATTGACAACTGCGCCAAGCATGAGTTGCAGTCATTTGTTGAATGTTTTGCCTGGTACCATCAGATATGGATGGATGAAGAGGACGCTGAGAAAACGGCTTTCATTACGCCATGGGGGATGTATTGTTACAAAATGATGTCGTTTGGGTTGAAAAATGCAGGGGCCACCTCCATGAGGGCCATGACCATAATTTTTCATGACATGATACACAAGGAGATCGAAGTGTATGTAGACGACGTCATCATCAAATCCAAGAAAGCCGCTGATCACATGGGAGATTTGAGGAAATTCTTCAATAGATTGAGAAGGTACAACCTGAAGCTGAATCCCACAAAATGTGCATTTGGGGTTCATGCCGGAAAACTACTTGGGTTCATTGTGAGCCGCCGAGGGATAGAATTGGATCCATCAAAGGTCAAAGCTATTCAAGAACTGCCGCCGCCGAAGAGCAAGAAGGAGGTTATGAGTATCTTGGAGAGACTTAACTACATCAGCCAGTTCATCGCTCAGTCCACTGTCATTTGTGAGCCGATATTTAAGATGTTGAAGAAGGATGCCGCTACCAAATCGACTGACGACTGCCAGAAAGCCTTCGATAAAATAAAATAGTACCTGTCAACACCGCCGGTTCTGGTTCCGCCCGAACCAGGTAGACCCCTGCTACTCTACCTTGCAGTATTGGATGGAGCGTTTGGTTGTGTTCTTGGGCAGCATGATGAAACGGGGAGAAAAGAGCAGGCCATTTATTATCTCAGCAAGAAGTTCACCCCGTACGAGGCCCGGTATTCCTTACTAGAGCGCACATGTTGTGCTCTGACTTGGGTAGCTCAGAAGTTGAGGCATTATTTCTGTGCTTACACTACGTATCTCATATCAAGAATGGGCCCATTAAAGTATATCTTTCAGAAGCCCATGCCCACTGGCAAGCTAGCCAAGTGGCAGATCTTGCTGAGTGAATTTGACATTATCTACGTGACTCAGAAAGCAATCAAAGGACAGGCCCTAGCAGATCACCTCGCTGAAAACCCTGTGGATGGAGAATACGAGCCTCTGAAGACGTATTTTCCTGATGAGGAGGTATCCTTCATAGGAGAGGACATTGCAGAATCCTATGATGGTTGGAGGATGTTTTTCGACGGAGTAGCAAATTTCAAGGGAGTTGGCATAGGAGCAGTCCTGGTATCAGAAACCGGCCAGCACTATCCGGTATCCTCCAAGCTCAGGTTCCCATGCACAAACAATATGGCCGAGTACGAAGCTTGCATCTTGGGGCTCAAGATGGCCATTGACATGAACGTCCAAGAGTTGCTAGTGATTGGAGATTCAGATTTGCTTATACATCAGGTCCGAGAAGAATGGGCGACCAAGAACTCTAAGATACTCCCGTATTTGCATCATGTACACGATTTGAGGAAAAGGTTCATAAAGACAGAGTTCCGGCATGTCCCTAGAGTCCAGAATGAGTTTGCCGATGCATTGGCCACGCTATCATCCATGATTCAGCATCCAGATAAGAACTTCATAGACACTATTCCAGTAAAGATTCATGATCAGCCAGCTTACTGTGCTCATGTCGAGGAAGAAGCAAACGGAAAGCCTTGGTTTCACGACATCAAGGAATTTTTGACCGAAGGAAAATATCCAGAGCTTGCAAATGCTATTCAGAAGCGCACTCTGCAAAGATTATCCAACAATTTCTTCCACAGCGGAGGAATCCTGTACAGGAGGACTCTTGATTTGGGATTGCTAAGGTGTGTTGACGCAAAAGAAGCATCCAAACTGCTAGAGGAAATTCATGCTGGGACCTGTGGTCCACATATGAACGGTTTTGTCTTAGCCAAGAAGATGCTCCGGGCAGGTTATTTTTGGATGACTATGGAAACGGACTGCATCCAGTATGTTCGAAAGTGCCACCGCTGTCAGATCCATGCAGACATGATAAAAGTGCCTCCAAATGAGCTTAATGCAACAAGCTCGCCATGGCCGTTCGCCGCATGGGGAATGGATGTTATTGGACCAATCGAACCTGCCGCATCAAATGGGCACAGGTTTATCCTAGTAGCAATTGATTATTTCACTAAATGGGTTGAATCAGCATCTTACAGAGCAGTGACCAAGAAAGTCGTGGCAGACTTTGACCGTATCATTTGTCGATTCAGGATCCCAGAATCAGTCATTACTGACAACGGTTGCAACCTCAACAGTGATTTGATGAAAGCCATGTGCGAAACCTTCAAGATCAAACACAAGAATTCCATAGCCTACAGGCCTCAGATGAACGGAGCTGTAGAAGCCGCCAATAAGAACATCAAGAAGATATTGAGAAAGATGGTAGAAAAGCATAAGCAGTGGCATGAGAAGCTGTCATTTGCTTTGTTAGGGTATCGCACCACAGTTCGCACATCGATTGGTGCAACTCACTATATGCTGGTTTATGGTACGGAAGTGGTCATCCCCGCCGAGGTAGAAATTCCATCCCTAAGAATCATACAGGAAGCAGAAATCGACGATGCGGAATGGGTAAAGAGTCGTTACGAACAATTAGCTCTCATAGATGGAAAGAGAATGAACGCGGTTTTCCATGGTCAACTTTACCAAAACAGAATGACCAGAGCCTTCAATAAGAGAGTCAGACCAAGACGGTTTACACCAGGGCAGCTGGTGTTGAAGACGATTTTTCCACATCAAGATGAAGACAAAGGGAAGTTCTCCCCTAACAGGCAAGGTCCATACATGGTTCATCGGGTTCTGACAGGAGGAGCCCTCATACTTGCAGAAATGGACGGAGAAGTTTGGCCAAAACCAATAAATTCAGATGCAGTCAAGCGATACTACGTGTAGCCATTTATGATTTCCTTATGTAATTTGAACTACGTCTGACCTAATTCTCATTTAAGAGGGGATACGTAGGCAGCCTTATGGGTCCAGTCACAATTCAATGAAATTTTCATTCCCCCACGCAATTGGAAACTGGGGCAGAATTGAGGAGGACCCTCAAAATTCCGAAGTAACTTCAGCCGATCATTGCAAGCAGCCGTCAGAAGCAGCAACCCACTAAACTGGGGCAGAATTTTGAGGGGGGCCCTCAAAATTCCGTAGCAAGAAAGGTCGCAATGTTTTGAGCCACGTCACAGTTGTCGGTTCATCTAAAGCTATTTTTTAAATATATATACATATATCATATCTTTAACAAAACTCATGCATGTCTATTATCGAAATCGCTTTGTTTAGCAATGCTACCCGAGGGTACCCACAGTATCACCCTAAACAGAGCCGAGCCAATCAAGCAAAGTCCACGAGGATACGAACTAACCTTCCCCCTCTACAAAACTCACCATTTTTCCTTGGATGCAGGCACCCAAGTCGCAGATCATCGAATACATATATACACTCATGTTTTTCGGGAATACGACTCGCAGAACCATCACCTATTTACATTTGCTATCCGCACACAACATCCCCAGCAGCCACAATATCAATGTCAAATATCAGCTATCAGCTATCAGCTAAGAATTTTTTATTATTACTATTCATCTTTCATCTTTTGCATAAGGCTACTATTCTGCC
>NW_017672589.1:0-2558 GCF_001879085.1 Nicotiana attenuata
TGATTCTAGGAATAAGCTAAGGGCAATTGGGGTAGTTCAAGGGCTTGGAATCTGTTAAAAACTGAAATAAGAAGTTCTAGAACACTCTAGAATGGGTCTAATTTGGAATTTTTGGAAGACATGGTGTGCTTACTTGTGTAACAAGTTAATAACTAGAGGGCTAGCTGAAAATAAATGAGGGACTAATATGTAAAACAGAAATTGAGGGCTGCCCTCCCTTAGGTCTATAAAATGGCATTCACATGCCTTGAATAACAGGTTTTTAGCCATCAAATTCCCCCCAAAAAGCTCTTCTCTGATATTCAGATCTGAACTTGAAATTCAAACATTCAAAATCCAAAAAAAACAACGAAAAACAGAAAAATCAAAAAAACTTACTGTTTCATTGCCTCTTTAGATCATTTTCAAATTCCTATTTTTAAACTTCTTTATTTCTGTTCTAAGTTCGAGTTTTAAAAGCATCTAGAGGTATTTGTGACTTGTTCGAGTGAATTTGGGTCTGCTTCAGTTGGTTTTTGGTTGAGGTTTACTCCAGTGAAGTTTCAGAAGCATTTTAGTTCAATTTCGAAGACATTTAGGTTTCCAAGTCAGATTGTGGTTAGTCGAGCTGTTGGTTAGTTGTTTTCTGATTGCTGGAGTGTTTCTGGAATGCTTGGGTGCAACCTCAAGTGCATTTGAGCCTATTTGATTTGCTTGTGGTTAAGTTTCTGGAGTCATTTGATTTCAAACTTCTGCTGAGTTACTGAATTCACTCCTGGGCTAACTGCTCGACCTTAGCTGTTATTGCCGCTGATCTCTCTTCTTCCTTCTTAATTTTGAATTCCAGGTACACTCTCCTTGTCTCTAATGATGTGGAAATTTTGTTCAAATGTATGAACGATTTGGAAAGTCAATGACGAAGAAGTGCTATTTGTTCACTTGAATTTGTTGAGAGTTGTTGTAGCTTTTAATATTCAAATTAGATATTCATGTTTATTTGGAACTGTATTGAACTATTGGACTGTTTTAGCTGAGAATTGTTAATCTAATTAGTTGTACTCTTGGAAGCATGAGTGTTCTATAGCTAGCAATTTGGTTTAACTTGCGCTGTTAGTATAGCGTAGAATCTCAGTATGCTTTCATATGTATTCAACTGGACTGCTTTAGGATTGTTCTAACTCGTGATTATCTACGCTATAATCTTCGTATAGTTAGTGCAGGTTTAGTTTAGCGTTTACTTCTGTTTAAACTAAAACATTAGAAACAGTTGGGAATTGTAGTTGATTTTGGAAACCAGTGTGATGGCCACTTCAAGTTTAAATTGATTAGGATTTCTTTTTCCATAGTTTACTTTAGGATTGGCCTTTAAATAATAAATGAGATGAGCCTCGCTAAATAAGAATGCAAATTGTGGGGCCCTCAATAAAAGTTTGAAATACTTAGATTTCGGGATGGGCCGTCTAGCGAATTTCACGGTTTTCCCCAAAGATAACAACGCGCTAGTCGCTTTAGGCGCGTATTTTAATAACATTACCTTCCTAAACTCGGGTGCACATTTATGTGACCCAAATCCAAATCTCAACGAAGTCGAAATGTGTCAACAACCACAGATGCATTTATGTGACGCGGTTCAAGACACGTTTTCACGACGTTGCAATTCTCGTTAAAATAATAATAAAAGCGGTTTACGGTTAAAAAACACATAAGTGAAAACATGTATTAAGATCAGATTTTTAGCCAATTATAATAATTTAAGCGACCGTGCTAGAACCACAGGATCCGGGGGTTCCTAACACCTTCCCTCGGGTCAACAGAATTCCTTATTCAAAATTTCTGATTCGCAGACTCCAAATGGGAAGTCGAAATTTTCCTTGATCTGGGATTTAAGTTAAACCGGTGACTTGGGACACCAAAAGCCAATCCTATCCCAAGTGGCGACTCTAAAAACAAATAAATAATCCAATTTCGAATAATGTCATTTTAAATGGAAAAACTCCCTTATACATTATCCTTCGGGGTAGATGTGTAAAAAAGGAGGTGTGACAGCTCTGGCGACTCTGCTGGGGATACAAATCCAGAACTTCGGTTCAGGGTTTAAGAATTCGATCTTAGAATAATTGTTATATTTGGCTTTATCTGATTTTTCTACATGTTTCATGCTAAGTGTGCAAAATGTTGCTTTTTACCGCTTTGATATTATCTGAATTGTATATAAACTGTGCCGAAACCCTTCTCTTCTCACCTCCGGGGATGTGCTTACTGGTTGAGACTCCCTATTCTATTAGTGTCATACCCTGAAATAAGAAAGAGGCTCGGACAAGTTACTAAGCCGGACGATCTTGCGGGTCCCCGGTACGTTGCCCCCTCCTCGACTCGAGTTGTCCGCTCGGGTACACAGTCTAGAACATATACCCAGGTTTTGAACCTAGAATAACTTGACCTCAAGCCGGATCCCTAGTAGGAACGCTTATTTGCATCACGTGCATTTGACTTAGGGGACTCAATACAGGAGTTGGGTCCGTCTAGGACAGGTGACCTGAAATGAATTGACCATCCTGATGCATCTTACGTGCTACTTG